>NC_133619.1:224557807-224804669 GCF_048593235.1 Sminthopsis crassicaudata
ACTGGACCAATTTAAAAAAAAAACACTTAAATTTCATGAAATGTTTTGTTTCTTAAGTATTTAATTTAAGAAAAGAAAATTTTTCTGAAGAGCTTACATGTGTAAGTCATCAGTCTTGCCTAAATCCTCTGGCCGCTTAAACTTTTAGACTTAGAGGAGGAAAAAAAAGGCAATAGAAGAAATAATTCTACCATGGTTAAAATCAAAGGTTGAAATATTCTGACAATTTGTCCTCTCCAAATTGGGTGCTAAATCACCCCTTTGGTTAATGACTTCAATCTGAAGGCATAAATGGCCTGCTGGTTAATCTACAGAAGACAAAAACCTAGGAGGAACAATAAATATTGTCTGGCTTTAAAAGGGAGTGAAATTTAATAAGATAAAATGTAATGGAGATGAATATAAAATCCTAAACTTGTCTTTAAAAGTTGAAATTCAGGGAAGGAATCTGGAAAGATGGCATAGTAGGTTGGTAAATTTCAAATTCTCCAGATTTCCCCCACAAATAGAAAAAATTTATGTTTCAGGGAAAACATAAAATGGTGAAAAATCAAGAAGACTTGAGGCAGAACAGGGGTCTTCCTGGTACAACTCAAGAAGATCTGAAGAAAGGCCCAGGGATTGGGGATTAATCCATGTGAAGTGCAATCATCTTCTGGTTAGCTCCACAGAAACAACAAGTGGGGATCCCTGGGGTGATCTAGACTTGATGGAGCCTCAGCAGGAACCACAGAAACTTCCACCTCTCCAACAGTGTAAACGGAATCAGGAGTCTGAATCCAGGAAGAATGAGTGAACATTGGCTGATTAGGAATACCAGGACCACTTATGCTGCAGAGATGCGGCCCTGGGTGAGAAGAAACCAGCACCTAGTGAGTGCAGTAGCAGTGGTACAGGAATGCTGCTGGCTAAAGGCACTTGCAGGAGAGGGCTTGGTTTGGGGCTCCTAATCAGAGAGGAGAGCTGAAGTGAAGCCAGAAGTACTATTCTACCACCCCATAATTATAGGTACTTACAGTAATACCTCTTATTAAAAAAAAAAAAAAAGAAACAGTAAAGAAAAAATAATCCAAACACAGAAATTTACTATGGGAACAGAGAAGAATGGAGTCCATCTTCAGAGGAGGATACTGATATAAAAAAAAGCTTCTACACCAAAGAATAACATGAAATGGTTCCTTGCCCAGAGAGAATTTCTAGAACTCAAAAAAAGAATTTAAAAATCAACTAGGAGACACTGAGGAAAAATTAATATATACAAAATCTCAAATATATATTCTTTAAAGAAAATAATTCTTAAAAAATTAGAATTTGGTAAGGGGAAGCCAGTAAAGCTATAAGAAAATAAGAAATAAAGAATGAAAAAATAGAACAGAATGTGAAGCATAAACAAAAGACAGCTCTGGAGAACAGATCAAGAATAGAAAATATAAGAATAATTGGACTGCCTGAACACTGTGACCAAAAAAAGAACCTTAACCCAATAATGCAAGAAATAATCCAAGAAAAATGTCCTGGAGTGATAGAACATAAAGAGAAGGAGAAATAGAAAAAAATCCACTGATTACCACCTCAAGGAGATCCTTTGTGGAAAACACATAGGAATATTATTGTCAAATTTTGAAACCCTCAGATCAAAAAGAAATTTTTGCAAGAAATAAGAAAAAAACAATTCAAATTAGAATTGTACAGGACTTATCAAAAACTACAATAAAAGACCATACAATAAAAGTCCTGGAATCAAATTTACCAACAATCAAAAGAACTAAGCCTGTGGCCAAAAATATCATATCCAGCAACATTATCTATAATATTGAATGAGAAAAAAATGGACATTTAACAAACTTGCAGATTTTCAGGACTTTTTATCAACCAAACCCAAACCTAACAGAAAATCAATATATAAAAAACCAAAGATTAATTTCAAGGAACTCAACATGAAGACATTGGCTTTTTTATATATGGGAAATGCATATCATATGCTTCAAAAGAAAGATTGGGGCAGAGTTAAGGTAAAAATAGTAATTACATTAAACAAATGAAGTGCAGAGGAAGAATAGATATAGAGGCATAAGAGGAAAAAGGAGGGCTCTTAGTTCTGAAAATTTACTCACATCAGGAATGAGTTAAATAGGCAATATTACATATATACCATGAAGGGTACAGGACCTTCCAAAATATGTAAAGAAATAAGGGGGGAGGGATGGGCAGATGGAGAAGCAAAAAATTAGGGAAGAAGACAAAGGGGGGATCCATAGGTGGAGGGAGTTAAGTAATAGCAAGACAAGTTAAGAAGCAGAATCAAAGCAAAGAGAGTTAGCAGGGATAGGAAAGATGTGAAGGTGAGAGGGGCAGGGTGTGTGTGTGTGTGTGTGTGTGTGTGTGTGTGTGTGTGTGTACATAAATATATATTTTCTTAACTATAGTTTGCTTGGGGGTGAGAAGGGAATGAAAGGGTGGAAAAGAATAAAGCAAAAAAGGTACACAGCAGAAAACAAAAGCACAGTTTACAAGGAATTAAAGAAAAGATGGACATTTATGAATATAATTTCTTTGACTAATATATATATGTGTGTGTGTGTGTATTTATATATATATATACACACACTATCTTGAACTAGTAATTTATTTTTATATTTTTTGAATCCTGATGTTCTGCTGGGCACATGACAATTTGATTCTCTTTTGTTTTGTTTAATTTTGCTTTTTATTCCTTTTCTCTTTTTCTTATTTTTTTTTTAAAATAAACTTTTAAAAAACAACAAAAAGTTGAAATTCAGAAGCATAGGATAGGGAAAGTTGGCTATATAATATTTGAAAATTATATGGAGATTTTATTGTTTAATCATTTTTAGTTATGTCTGATTCTTCATGATCTTTTTTAGGGTAATCTTGGTAAAGCTATTAGATTGCCATTTTCTTCTCCATTCTTCATTTTACAGATGAGGAAACTGAGGGAAACAAGGTTATGTGACTTACCCAGGGTCACACAGCTAGTAAGTATCTGAGGTCAGATTTGAACTAAGGAAGATAATTCTTCCTAAATCCAGAACCAGCACTCTATCTACTATAACCTCTAGCTTCCCTAATTGTTGCAGATTTAAGGGAACTACAACTTGGAAGGACTTCAATGGTATAGCAAAACTAAAGCAAAACAAAACTCAGTGTGATCACAGGCTGCACTAAGAGACTTGGGGATTAAGATGGGCAATAATTATACAATACCCTGATCATACCCCTTTTGAAATATATAGCATTGTGTTCACTTTTGAGATTCATGTGCTAGGGATGACAGAGAAGTGGCCTAGAAGAGTGCAGCCAGGATAGTGAGAGTACCAGGTTCCTGTTCTATGAAGATGAGTTAAAGATGGAGATGGTTAGCTTGGAGAAGATCTAGGGTCTACATATGGGAATGACAGCTGTATTAAAGTATTTGAAGAGTTGTCATGTGAAGTTGTAGTATTAAACATACTCATTTTGACCCCCTGTGAAGTGATGGGTGGAACTTAGAAAGTCAGATTTAGATCTGATGTCAGTGGAATCATCAGGCTTGGCAATGGGGAATGGAGGTTGAAGGAGGAGAAGTTTCCTTTTCCCTTTTTTAAATTTGGGAGTTTATGGGGGCGGAGCCAAGATGGCGGAGAAGAAACACACTACTCAGTGAACGTCCTCACTCCCTCACAACCAATTAGATAAATTAAGTCTCAAAATTAGCTCAGGACTGATAGATACCACAAGGACTGGAAGCACGACTTACCAGCTGAAGAGAATCTGGAGTTTCAACAGGAAAGGTCAGTTCTCAGGGGAGGAATAAGAAAGACCAGCACAGACGGTGGGGTAGGGGCACACTGCGCCCATTGCGCTGGGAGGGGCTCTGGGATCAGAGAAGCCACTGAGGTAAAGGAATCTGGCACAGGCTGTTAGCTCTTCTCTGCTAATTATTTAGCAGTTCAGAAGAGAAAGCCAAAATATTTTAAAACTCAGATTAGATTTCCCCCCCCCCCACCCTGGGGCAGACTCGGCACCAGGGGGTGTGGCCTCAGCTACCTCCTGAGAATAGTTAAGAGACTGACAAGTGGGTGGATACGGCCCAAGGCAACACACACGGCCTAGCTTAGCTGGAGGGAGTGGAACTCAGCTCCAGGAAGTCCCAGAGAAGCGGAACCTTTGAACTAGGGACCGCGGTTTCTGGCAGACACTTCCAGTTTGAGCGCAGGGGCTTCTCACGTCACCTGCTGCAGACGTCCACTCCCCACCCGGACACATAGGCTGAGCTTCTTGCTGTCTTCACTATTCTACGCCCTCAAAGCACAGCAGTGCTAATCACCTCTGAGGCACTTCCAGGGAGGGGGTGGGGAACTCTCTCCCAGAGCTCTCTCTTAGCACGGGCGCAGGGGCCGCTGCATCCATCCGGTCTGGGAGGAAGCTGGTAAAGAAGTAAATAATTTCCTACCCCAGGGACAGACCCCAAAACATTTTTTAAGTATGAGCAAAAAAGCTAGAAAAACTATAGATTCCTTCTATACAGAGAAAGAGCGGGTATCCAACCCCGAGGAAGTTAACAGCAAAGATTCAGAAGATAACAACCTAAAGGGGAACGATTCCTGCCCCCCATCACATAACTCTCTCCTAGAAGAAGCTCTTAAGAAATTGAGGGAGATTGAAGAAAAATGGGGCAAGGAAAGGGAAGTTATGATAGAAAATAACAACGTCCTGAAATTGGAGTTGGAAAAAATAAAGAATTCACAGGAGATGCAGGGAAACAAAATTAGTGAATTAGAAAAGGTTAAAAAAACACAGGAAAGTAGGATTTCTGAATTGGAAAAGATAAAAAAGTCTCAAGAAAATAGAATTTCTGAATTGGAAAAAGAAAATAATTCTCAAAAAAAAAAATTAGGGAAATGGAAAAAAATTCAATAGAGCAAAATAATTCATTTAAAAACGAAATTGGGCATTTACAAAAAGAACTAAAAACTGTGAAAGAAGAAAATAACTCCTTAAAAGTCAGGATGGAACAAATAGAAATGAATGATTCACAGAGAACCCAAGAATCAGTCAAACAAAACAAAAAAAATGAGAAGCTGGAGAACAACGTCAAATACTTACTGGGAAAATCTATAGACCTGGAAAATAGATCTAGGAGAGATAATCTGCGGATTATTGGACTTCCAGAAAACTATGACCAAAAAAAGAGCCTAGATTCTATTTTACAGGAAATTATCAAAGAGAACTGTCCAGAGATAATAGAAACAGAAGGGAAAGTAGATGTGGAAAGAATTCATCGAACTCCTTCTGAAATAGACCCTAAAAAAAGAACACCACGGAATATTGTGGCTAAGCTGCAGAATTACCACACAAAGGAGAAAATCCTGCAAGCAGCTAGAAAAAAACAATTTAAATACCAAGGTGCCACAATAAGGGTCACCCAAGATCTGGCTGCCTCCACATTAAAAGATAGAAGGGCCTGGAACCTGATATTCCGTAAGGCAAAAGATCAAGGACTGCAACCAAGAATGAACTACCCAGCTAAGTTTAGCATCTTTTTCCACGGAAGAAGATGGTCATTCAATGAAACAGAGGAATTCTATATGTTTCTAAGAAAAAAACCAGACTTAAACAAAAAATTTGATCTACATCCACAAGACTGAAGAGAAACAGAAAAAGGTACACAGAACCCTTGAGAACTGTAACTCTGTTGTGGGTATATAAAAAATACTCAAGGATAATTTGATTTTACTGATATAAAAGAAAAAAAGGGGGGTGTAGTAAAGGGAAGGAGGTCGGTTCAGAAAAAGGGGAAGGAGTGATAAAAAGAGGGAAACTACATCCCAGGAAGAGACATAGAAAATACACCATATCTGAGGGAACTTAGTGAGGGGGAGAATCATTGTGTGAATCTTACTCTCATCAGAAGAGGCTCAAAGAGTAAATAATTAACATATTTGTTTTTCAGAGAATTTTCTCTCACCTCATTAAAAGGGGGGAGAGGAAAAGGGAAAAGGAAAAGGGGAATAAGTGAAGGGACTTGGAGGGAGGGGGGAGGGATCCTAAAAAAAAAAAAAGAGGGAGGGTTGCGCGTCACAAGGGGGGTCTGTAAATTAAATATCGGGGAGGGGGATCAGGGGGGTCAAGGGAAAAAAGCATAATCTGGGGATAATACGATGGCAGGAAATACAGAATTAGTAATTTTAACTGTAAATGTAAATGGGATGAACGATCCCATCAAACGGAGACGGATAGTAGATTGGATCAAAAAGCAGAACCCTACAATATGTTGCCTACAGGAAACACACTTAAAGCAGGGAGATACATACAGAGTAAAGGTAAAAGGTTGGAACAGAGCCTATTATGCTTCAGGTAAAGCCAAAAAAGCAGGGGTAGCTATCCTTATCTCAGATCAAGCAAAAGCAGAAGTAGATCTCGTTAAAAAAGATAAGGAAGGAAACTATATCCTGCTGAAAGGTAGCATAAATAATGAAGCCATATCAATACTAAACATATATGCACCAAGTGGTATAGCATCTAACTTTCTAAAGGAAAAGTTAAGAGAACTGCAAGAAGAAATAGACAGTAAAACTATAATAGTGGGAGATCTCAACCTTGCACTCTCAGATTTAGACAAATCAAACCACAAAACAAACAAGAAAGAAATTAAAAAAGTAAATAGAACATTAGAAAAACTAGGTATGATAGACCTTTGGAGAAAACTGAATGGCAATAGGAAGGAATATACTTTCTTCTCAGCAGTTCATGGATCCTATACAAAAATTGACCATATACTAGGACATAAAGATCTCAAAATTAAATGTAGGAAGGCAGAAATAATAAATGCCTTCTTCTCAGATCACAATGCAATAAAAGCTACATTCAGTAAAAAGTTAGGGGTAAATAGACCAAAAAGTAATTGGAAACTGAATAATCTCATCTTAAAGAATGACTGGGTGAAAGAGCAAATTATAGAAACAATTAACAATTTCACCCAAGATAATGATAATGATGAGACATCATATCAAAATCTTTGGGATGCAGCTAAAGCGGTAATAAGGGGAAATTTTATATCTTTAGAGGCTTATTTGAAGAAAATTGAGAAAGAGAAGATTAACGAATTGGGCTTACAACTTAAAAGGCTAGAAAAAGACCAAATTATAAACCCCCAACCAAAAATTAAACTCGAAATACAAAAATTAAAAGGAGAAATCAATAAAATTGAAAGTAAAAAAACTATTGAATTAATAAATAAAACCAAGAGTTGGTTTTATGAAAAAGCCAATAAAATAGATAAACCTTTGGTAAATTTGATCAAAAAAAAGAAAGAGGAAAATCAAATTGATAGTCTTACAAATGAAAAGGGGGATCTTTCCACCAATGAAGAGGAAATTAGAGAAATAATAAGGAGTTACTTTGCCCAACTTTATGCCAATAAATTTGATAACTTAAGTGAAATGGATGACTTCCTCCAAAAATATAGGCTCCCTAGATTAACAGAGGAGGAGATAAATTGCTTAAATAGTCCCATTTCAGAAAAAGAAATAGAACAAGCTATTAATCAACTCCCCAGGAAAAAATCCCCAGGGCCAGATGGATTCACATGTGAATTCTACCAAACATTTAAAGAACAATTAGCCCCAATGTTATATAAATTATTTGAAAAAATAGGGGATGAAGGAGTCCTACCAAATTCCTTTTATGACACAGACATGGTACTGATACCTAAACCTGGTAGATCGAAAACTGAGAAAGAAAATTATAGACCAATCTCCTTAATGAATATTGATGCTAAAATCTTAAATAAGATATTAGCAAAAAGACTTCAGAAAATCATCTCCAAGATAATACACTATGATCAAGTAGGATTTATTCCAGGAATGCAGGGCTGGTTTAATATTAGGAAAACTATTAATATAATTGACCATATTAATAATCAAATTAATAAGAACCATATGATCATCTCAATAGATGCAGAAAAAGCATTTGACAAAATCCAACATCCATTCCTACTAAAAACTCTTGAGAGTATAGGAATAAACGGATTATTCCTTAGAATAATCAGGAGTATATATTTAAGACCGTCAGTAAGCATAATATGCAATAGAAATAAACTGCAACCTTTCCCAGTAAGATCAGGAGTGAAACAAGGCTGCCCACTATCACCATTACTATTCAATATAGTACTAGAAACGCTAGCCTCGGCAATAAGAGCCGAGAAAGAGATTCAAGGAATTAGAGTAGGAAATGAGGAAATTAAACTATCACTTTTTGCAGATGACATGATGGTATACTTAGAGAACCCCAAAGACTCTGCTAAAAAGCTACTAGAAATAATTCAAAATTTCAGCAAAGTGGCAGGATACAAAATAAATCCACATAAATCCTCGGCATTTTTATATATCACTAACAAAATGCAACAGCAAGAGATACAAAGAGAAATTCCATTCCAAACAAATGTTGATAGTATAAAATATTTGGGAATCCATCTACCAAAGAAAAGTCAGGAATTATATGAGAAAAATTACAAAACACTTGCCACAAAAATAAAATCAGATTTAAATAATTGGAAAGACATTCAGTGCTCTTGGATAGGCCGAGCGAATATAATAAAGATGACAATACTCCCCAAACTAATCTATTTATTTAGTGCTATACCAATCAGACTCCCAAGAAACTATTTTAATGACCTAGAAAAAATAACAACAAAATTCATATGGAAGAATAAAAGGTCAAGAATTGCAAGGGAACTAATGAAAAAAAACTCAGAGGAAGGTGGTCTAAGTGTACCTGATCTAAAGCTATATTATATAGCAGCAGTCACCAAAACCATTTGGTATTGGCTACGAAATAGACCGGTAGATCAGTGGAACAGATTAGATACAAAGGACAAAAAAGGGTACATCTATAGCAATCTAATCTTTGACAAACCCAAAGATTCCAACATTAGGGATAAAAATTCATTATTCGGAAAAAACTGTTGGGAAAACTGGAAATTAGTATGGCAGAAATTAGATATGGATCCACACTTAACACCATATACCAAGATAAGATCAAAATGGGTCCATGATTTAGGCATAAAGAGGGAGATAATAAATAGATTAGAGGAACAGAGGATAATCTACCTCTCAGACTTGTGGAGGAGGAAGGAATTTATGACCAGAGGAGAACTAGAGATCATTATTGATCACAAAATAGAAGATTTTGATTACATCAAACTAAAAAGTTTCTGTACAAATAATACTAATGCAAACAAGATTAGAAGGGAAGTAACAAATTGGGAAAATATTTTTAAAAACAAAGGTTCTGACAAAGGTCTCATTTCCAAAATATATAGAGAACTGACCATAATTTATAAGAAACCAAACCATTCTCCAATTGATAAATGGTCAAAGGATATGAACAGACAATTCTCAGAGGAAGAAATTGAAACTATATCCACTCACATGAAAGAGTGTTCCAAATCACTACTGATCAGAGAAATGCAAATTAAGACCACTCTGAGATACCACTACACACCTGTCAGATTGGCTAAGATGACAGGAACAAATAATGACAAATGTTGGAGGGGATGTGGGGAAATTGGGACACTAATGCATTGCTGGTGGAGTTGTGAAAGAATCCAGCCATTCTGGAGAGCAATCTGGAATTATGCCCAAAAAGTTATCAAACTGTGCATACCCTTTGACCCAGCAGCGCTACTACTGGGATTATATCCCAAAGAAATACTAAAGAGCGGAAAGAGACATATATGTGCCAAAATGTTTGTGGCAGCTCTTTTTGTTGTAGCTAGAAACTGGAAGATGAATGGATGTCCATCAGTTGGAGAATGGTTGGGTAAATTGTGGTATATGAAAGTTATGGAATATTATTGCTCAGTAAGAAATGACCAGCAGGAGGAATACAGAGAGGGTTGGAGAGACTTAAATCAACTGATGCTGAGTGAAATGAGCAGAACCAGAAGATCACTGTATACTTCAACAACGATACTGTATGAGGATGTATTCTGATGGAAGTGGAAATCTTCAACATAAAGAAGATCCAACTCACTTCCAGTTGATCAATGATGGACAGAGGTAGATACACCCAGAGAAGAAACACTGGGAGGGGAATGTAAATTGTTAGCACTAATATCTGTCTGCCCAGGTTGCATATACCTTCGGATTCTAATGTTTATTGTGCAACAAGAAAATGATATTCACACACATGTATTTTACTTAGACTATATTGTAACACATGTAAAATGTATGGTATTGCCTGTCGTCGGGGGGAGGGAATAAGGGAGGGGGGGTAATTTGGAAAAATGAATACAAGGGATAATATTATAAAATATATATATATATATATATAATAAAAAAAAATTAAAAAAAAAAAAAAATAAAAAAGATTGGAGGTCTGTAAAAAAAAAAAAAAAAAAAAAAAAAAAAATTTGGGAGTTTATGACTACATTTATTCTCTCTCTAACCAGGTAGTTTCTATGCCTTAATTGTTGCCTTTAACTCAACTTTTGCAGAGAGCAGGGGAGAATAGAAGAAAGATTGAATTAAGGACACATGAATTGAGCCCCACTCTTGCACCAACCAGGAAAAAAAAAAAGATACTCTGATATGCTTTCATTTTTTAATTAAAATACTCCTACCTTCACATGGATGCCCTATTACTATTATTTAGTAGCTTGTAAAAAAATTTTAATAAATATCACAATCACCAAATTCTCTGTTTCAGCTCAGAGTCTCCAAGTTAGGAAGAATCCAAATATTCTGGAACAAGTTGAAGCTCTCTGTCTTGGCTAGATTCTGTTTTTTTTCCCCCAGCCATTCATTAACAACCTTCACTGAATTCCTTCTGCAAGCAATTATTATATAGACATGCATCACCAAGGATTTAAGGTTGATCACAGTTTTTATATGAAAAAACTAGCAAATAGAAAAAGCTTAAAGAAATAGAGACAAATATATAAGTACCTTCTTCTGCTAGGGACAAGGTCCAAGGAGGGAGCAGTGGAAGATAAAACTTTCTGCAACTTTTTCTTTATTTTCCTTTTTAAAATCAAAATGTTTTCCAGTCAACAAAAAAATCTACTTTTCTTTCCTCCACTCCCCAACTGAGAAATAAATAAATACACAGTTCTTGCAATTTACACATAGTCAAGGAGAATCTAGATGATGTAGTGGATAGAGCACCAGCCCTAGAATCAAGATGACCTGAATTCAAATCCAACCTTAGACATCTAATATTTAAAACTTGGGGTAATACAAAATAAATTCCTGAATTATCTAAGTCTATCTCTATGCTTTTGAGTCCTTCCCCTTGATGACTCCTAGGACGAATGTAACAATTTTATGAGAAATCCTAAGGCTACCCATCCTTGGGAGTGAGCTAAACAATGCTGGCTGTCAGAGAACAATCTGTTAGTAAGCTATTGAATTCAAAGATGGGAGCTGCTCTACCTTGATGCAATACTCTTCTCTAAAGATATACCCTTTAACATTTCTCATAGCACAATAGTATCCTATCAAATTTATAATTTAATAACAATGGCTAGCATTTTAAAATTTACAAAGTGTTTCTTATATAGTATCTCATTTAATTCTCATAGCAACTCTGTAAGGTAGATGCTGTTATTATCCAAATTTTACAGATAAAGAAACTGAGACTGGGAGAAGTTAAGTATCTGAGGTAGAATTCAAACTCAGTTCTTCCTTCCTCCAAGTCCAGCATTGTAGCCATTGTGCTGGAATGTATAACTTGGCTGCCTGAGTTATATACTACATGTACAATGTACATTCATTCCTCAATCGATGGGCACCCCTTTCATTTCTATTTGTGTGTGTATGTGTGTGCAGCTTTCTCAAAAGATTTAGTCAATCAGCAGTCCTTAGTTTCTGGATCCATCACATAAAATACACGTAGAGACTTCTCTATCCTTCTCTATCACATCTTTTATATCACTATCACTGTGCTGCTAATCATTGACCTTACCCACTCTCTTTTGATGTAATCTTTTTTCTTCCTTTTCTGCTGCAGTTTTTGTTTTTAACCTCCCCTTGAGTCCAAGTTTGCAATAGTTTCTGTCTCTCCCCAGAGTAGAAGAGAATGCTCTCTGTGTGGAATACAATTCCCAGAATTTGCATTTCGATTTTAGAGTTGTTTTTTCTCCAGTTACTGTGAGGCCAGGGCTGGGGGGAAAAGCAACCTGTCCCTTCAACATATTGTTCCCTGTTTTTTTCTTCCTGGTGCAAATTAAAGAGGTCATATTTGATCTTCAGGCTTCCTTCCAGGTATGTATTTCTCTCCATCAGAGGAGTAATAATAAAGGTGGTATTTGGGTGACATCAGGAAAAGCTTCCTAAGAATGAGTCATCCAGGAGTAGAATGTGATGCCACAGGAGGTGCTGAGTTACTCTTCAGTAGAGAGTCATAGGATCATAGGATTATAGATTTAGAGTTGGTAGGGTCAAAAGACCCTCTCCTTTTATACACAGAGTAGTTGACTCACTTACAAAAAGACGAAAGAGGAAATGTCATGGAAATCCGATAGTTCCCCTTCCTTAATGCTTTTGGGCTGTCATTTTGAGATCTAGGACTGCTTTTTGTGGCTTAATCTGTAGTTTTGTCTTTAGGATCACCTTTATGGGGACTGAAACTACTTATTCCTGGAGCGTATTCCTGGAGTGGGAGTGTCTGGGCAGGAAGGGAGAGAGACTGGGACAGTTTGCTCTCTTGAGTCAGACTTGCTTTATACATTAACAGAAGTTCCAGACCTCCTCCATGCTGTCATGATTACAGAGCTGTCTCCTTTCCCAATCTGAGTCCAGATCAAACACAGCACATAATCCCTGGTGTGTGGCAAGAGGAATGAGATGCATTTTTGGCTCCAGGGAGAAGGCTATTTTTATTACTCTTTAGAATGGGGAAATTGCATTCTATGTGTCTGTTGGCTTGTCTGATTGTGTGTACTGAATTCTGTATTTGTATGAACCAGTAAGTGGTTTGTGGACAAGTGCTTATGCCCAGGTCTACCACTGGGTTGGAATAATTTGTCCCAGAGGTCATGGCATAAAAAAGAATTCCAAAGAGTTGGTCATTACACTCCACTGCTCATAAACAACTTGGACAGAGTAGCCTATTGCTGCTAAAATAAGGAATAGAGTGTGAACTCTGCCAGCCTAATTCTGCTTGTATGGACACAATGCTAGCTAGGGTGGAAAAGTACTGGAAAGGATGATGAAAATGAATATGATGTGGAAAGGAGAAATATGGTGGCATGGGGAGGAAGGAAAAACAGAAATGAGCACTTGATTAGTAAATGGTATTTTCTGAAAAGAATAAATAACTTTTTTACAAAAAAGGAAGAAGCAGCATCTAGGTGGTATGGGGGACAGAGCAGTACCCCTAGAGTCAGGAGGACTTGAGTTCAAATAAAACCTCAGATACTTAGTGATGAAGTCCTGAATGAGGTTTTGGACCAAGAGAAATTAAAGACTTGATCCTTCAGACAAGCAGGCAGAAGGCCCTAATAGAGATCAGTTTAGGTTCATGGTCCCACACTTGGAGAAGGTGGTCCAGTCTGAAATCCAAGTTAAGTTAAACTCATGAGACCTACCCTCTGCAGAAATCCCAGTCATGTCCCTGAGGTGAAATTTTCCCTAGGAAATCTACTTATGGATCATTCCATGGTTGCTACACTCCTTTGAGTCAGTCCATCATTCTTTACCTCTCCTTCTCCATGCCACATGATATCTCCCCTAACACTGCTATACTTACCAGTCCCACTTCTCCTTACAGCTAATTAACTCTTAGGGTGCTAAGTCTCTTTCAGGATTTATTCTGCCTGCTAAGGGCTTGACTCAATCATATGGGGTGCTCCCTTTCTACTGGGTAAGTATGAGTTCCACTGAGGAACTTGTCTTTCATATACTCTCCCTCTCTGTTTCATATTTACCATTCCCCTCATTTTGTTTGTAACCTAGTCCCCTCAATAAATTTACTTTTTACCAAAGAGAATAACCATTGTGAATCTTCCCATGATCAAACCCCAACTTCTGGTGCCTACCATCATCTGATGTCTACTCACCTACATCATCTTGGTCCTTGAACCACATCATTTAGTGCCAAACCCCACATCATAAATTACATCACTTAGTAGTTTGTGACCCTGGGCAAAACACTTAATGAGGAGAGGAGTGGAGGGATATCCATCCTCTAGTCTTTCTCTTATAATACTTCCCTCTGCTCTCCTATCAAAAACTGTTTTGGATTAGCAGACGAGCTCAAAATACTACATATTACAAATCATGTACAGTTGTGAATAATTGGTAACAGTTTAATGCATTTGGGGGGGTATTTTAATAGGAAACTTGCAATGATAGAATTTCATGCAACATTACCAGATATTTCTGGTGGGCTCTTTCCTAGAGTCCCTTAACTCTCACCACTCTGAAGGAGATGGACTATGAATTTTACCCTCCTTCAGGGGAATGAGGCTCTAAGTAGATACTAGTAAGAGATCTGCAAGATTCTCCCTTGGTTTCTTATTGCAGCAGTATCCAATAGATTACTACGAAGCTACAGTTACAAGTCAGTGCCTGAAGGAATTGGTATCCTCAGGCCAAGACTGAGAGAAAATAAAGGCAATCATAAACCCCAGAAGGGGAAAAAGTAGGAGAGAATTTTTTTTTCCACCTCTTCCCTACTGATGCTCTATTTCCTCTGAACACAATATAAAGCAGTGAAAATATTGGGAAATTTTAATTTCTTGACTGACTTGTTTCTCATCATTTATTTGGATTATAAAATAGTCCCAGATAATTGTTTATTTGTGTATGTATATGTATATCTGTAGCCCTGATACAGGGATGTGTTCTAAGGCTGACCAAGCTTGTGAATAGAATCTTGACTTAGACCTGAAAGAGACTTTAGAGGCTATCTAATCTAACCCTCTTAATTTAAATATGAGCAAACTAAGATCCTAAAAGGTGATTTGTCCAATTTCACACAGATAGTAAGTGGCAAAGGTAGGATTCAAACTAAGATTCTCCAATTCTAGAGTCAGCATGTTTTCTTAAGTTCTTTTCAGCCTCAAAGAAGGAAGTATCAATAGTTGAGATAGACATCTTTTAAGCAAACCTCATAAAGAGATGTAAAATTATAGATTTGTAAAAGTTATTATAGGCATTAGTTATTGCTGAGAATGAATGAAAGCGGAATTAAAGATTCTTATTAAAATTAAAATATATATGTCTTAGATAAAATTCTATTTCTTCCAAGATTCCAAGGTTATCAATAGGTAATTTAATAAATTAATACATTCATAACAGATATTCTTTTCCCTGAGTATCATTCTCCATTGATGACAATTGCAACCCATACTAGTCTTCTTATTCTCCATGGCCAATGAACTTCTTTAGATCCTACCTGGATGATCTACTCAACATATTATAGTCTTTCATTTGGGGCTTTAATATTTTGGGAAAACTAGTACAACACTGGGATTGTGCAGCTCACCTCCTTTTCTAGTTATATATTGGACAATACTTGTTAATATCTTTTTTTTTAACCAGTTTTTTCTCATGAGTCAAACTCTTTAATATGCTGCATCCTTCCTCCTTCCACCAGGCTCATTTCCATTGCTCTTTGGGTCTTCTGAAATCTGATCATTCTAAGATTATGTAATTGTATGGTTTACACTCAAGTTGAAACAATAGGAGAATATTGATGTTAAAAAAATAGATATTGATGGAAGAGAGTTGATTAGGATTGGTTTGGTTTTTTCTCTAATTGAAAAAAAATTACTATATTTTACTAAATATTTTCTGATAACATGTAAAAAATTTTTTTATTATAGCTTTTTATTTACAAGATATATGCATGGGTAATTTTTCAGCATTGACAATTGCAAAACCTTTTGTTCCAAATTTTCCCCTTTCCCCCCATCCCCTCCCCAAGATGGCTTGTAGATTAATACATGTTAATTATGTTAAAGTATATGTTAAATACAATATATGTATACATGCCCATACAGTTATTTTGCTGCACAAAAAGAATCAGACTTTGAAATAGTGTACAATTAACCTGTGAAGGAAATAAAAAATGAAGGCAGACAAAAATAGAGGGATTGGGAATTCTATGTAGTGGTTCACACTCATTTCCCTGAGTTCTTTCCCTGGGTGTTGCTGGTTCAATTCATTACTGTTCTATTGGAGCTGCTTTGTTTTATTTCATTGTTGAAGAGGGCCACGTCCATCAGAATTGATCATCATGTAGTGTTGTTGTTGAAGTATATTATGATCTCCTGATCCTCCTCATTTCATGCAACATCAGTTCATGTAAGTTTCTCCAGCCCTTTCTGAAGTCATCCTGTTGGTCATTTCTTTACATCTAAAATTTTTTAAAAATTACTTTTAGTATTTTTTTCTTTTTAAATTTTCAGTTCCACTATGCCCAAAGGGCTATAAAACTGTGCATATCCTTTGATCCAGTATTACCACTAATGTATCCCAAAGTTATCATAAAAATGGGGAAAGGACCAACTTAATACAAAAATATTCATGACAGCTCTTTTTGTGGTAGCAAAGAATTGGGAATTGAGGGGATGCTCATCAGCTGGGAAATGATCAAACAAGTTACAATATATAAATGTAATGAAATACTATTGTGCTATAAGAAATGATGAGAAGATTTTAGAAAAATGTATATATGAATTGATGCTGAGTGAAGTGAGCAGAACCAGGAGAACATTATACACACTAACAGCAACATTGTGCAAGAATCAACTATGGTAGACAGCTTTTCTCAATAGTGCAATGATCCAAGACATCTTATTTCAAAAGACTCATGATGGAAAATCCACATCCAGAGAAAGAACTATGTGGTCTAAATTGGATTTGAATCATACTATTTTTACTTTTTTGGGGTCTTTTCTTTCTCGTGATTTTCCCTTTTCTTTTGATTCTTCCTTCCCAACATGACTAATGTGGAAATATGATTAATATGATTGTGCATGTATAATCAAATCAGATTGCTTGCTTTCTTGGGGAGTGAGGGAGAAAATTTGGAATTCAAAAATCTCATAAAAATGATTACTCCTTTTTATTAAATCTATTTTTGTTTTTGCTTCATCTGAGAAGACAACTAGGTAGTGCGGTGGATAAGAGCCCTGGATCTGGAGTAAGGAAGACCTAAGTTTAAATCCAAACTCTGGCACTTACTAGCTGTGTGATCCTGGACAAATCATTTAGTTTCTATCTATCTCCATTTCCTCATCTTTAAAATAAGCTGGAGAAAGAAATGCCAAACTACTTCAGTGTTTTTGACAAGAAAAATCGAAATGGGGTCATAAGAGTAGGACACAATTGAAACAAATGAACAACATTGCTTTGTCAGGTCAAGATTGCTGCTCCTGATTTTTTAAATTTAGCTGAAATATATTAATTCTGCTCCAGTGCTTTAATTTAACTCTATATGTGTTTTTTTGTTTCAAATATGTTTCTTATAAACTTTATATTGTTGGATTCTAGTTTTTAAACCATTCTGCTAATGGTTTCTGTTTTATGGGTGAACTCATCGCATTTTCCTGTACAACTATAATTATTAATTGTGTTTTTCCTCTCTAGACCATTTTATTATTGCTCTTATCTCTTTTTATCCTATTCCCTCATCAAAAGTCTATTTTTCTTCTTACCACTACTTCCCTTAATCTATCCTTCTTTTAATTATAACCTCCCACTTCCCTTATTCCTTTCCCTTCCGTACATTTTCCTTCCCTTATATTCTAGATACAACTAAATGTATGTATATTCTTCTCTTTGAGCTAATTACAATGTGAGTGAGGTTCAAGCATTGCCTACCATCTTACCACCCGCATTACCCCTTGGATTGTAAAAGCTCATGCTTATATATCACTTTCATTAAGAGAAAATTGTCCCTATTCTACCTCTTCCTCCTACCAGCGCATCCCTCTTTTTTACCCCTTTATTTTTTGGGTGAAGATCATTTCAATATAATCAACTCACATCTATGCCCTAGGTCTATATAAATTCTTTTTAACTGTCCCTAATAATGATAAAGGTCTTAGAGTTACATTATCATCTTCCCATATAAGAATAAACAGCTTAACATTTTTGAGACCCTTATAATTATGCTTTCATGTTTACTCTTTTATACTATGAAAGCCTTGTGTTTAAATGTCAAATTTTCTATTCAATTCTAGTCCAATTCTGGACAGCATTCTTAAAGAGATCATCAGGGAAAACTGACCTGAAATTCTAGAAACAGAGGGGGAAATAGTCATTGAAAAAATCCATCAATTACCTTTGGAAAGAGAAACCATAAGAAAAATCCTAAAGAACATTGCTGTGAAACTCTAGAACTATAATCTCAAGGAAAAATTATTGCCAGCTGCCAGACAAAAGCAATTCAGGTATCAAAGAGCAACAGTCAGAATTACTCAAGATCTGTCATCATCTACAATAAAGGATTGGAGAACCTGGAATACCATAATCTGGAAGGCAAAGGACCTGGGATTACAACCAAGAATTAACTACTCAGTGAGACTGAGCATCATCTTTCAAAGGAGGAGATAGGTTTTCATATGAAGTTACAGTCTTTCAATCATTTGTATTAAAAACCAGAACTAAACAGAAAATTTAATCTTCAAATAGAGGACTCAAGAAAAGCATAGAAAGGTAAACAAGGGGAAAATATATATTATTAAAAGGTTAAATTGTTTATATCTCTAGATGGGAAAATGATATCTGTAACTCTTGAGAACTGCATCTGCTACTCACAAAAGGATTATACTGGGAGAATAGGAAAGGGGACAAATTAGATCAAATGAAGAGGCACAAAAGACCTATTATAATTGAAGGAAAGAAATGAGGGGGAAGCTTGAAGTGTGTCTGAAGCTTGGTCTCATCAGGTTCAAAGAGGAAATTATCATTCAATTGGGCATAAAAATTTATATTAATCTATAAGGAAGTAGGAGGAGAAAGAGGAAGGAAAAAGGAGGGGCTAGACAGAAGGAGGGCATAAACATTATAGAGAAAGGGGTAAGAGAAGGAGAAGACAAGGCAAGTTAGGTAGGTTAAAGTTAAAGTAGAGTAGGTTAAAAACAAAACAGTACTAAGGAGGGACAGGATGGAAAGAGAAACAAAAGCATATATACAGGGGAGAAAATAGGATGGAGGGAAATACAGAGCTGGTAATCCTAACTCTGAATGTGAATGGGATAAACTCTCCCATAAAATGCAAGCAAATAACATAAGGGATTAAAAAAACAGAATCCTACAATATGTTGTTTATAAGAAGCACATTTGAAACAGAGAGATACATATAGAGTAAAAGTAAAAGGCTGAATTTATTATACTTTAGTTGAAGCAAAAAAAAAAAAAAAAGCAGGGGTAGCAATTCTGATCTCAGATAAAACAAAAGTAAAAATGAATCTAAATAAAAGAGTTAAGGAAGGCAAATACATCTTGTTAAAGGGTGCTGTATATAAGGAAGTAGTATCAATACTAATTGTATTTGCACAAAGTGGTAAAGCATCCAAAAATATTAATATATTAGAGAAGGTATTAAGCCAGTTACAGGAAGAAATAGCAAAACTATATTAGTGGGATATGTCAGCCTTCTCATCTTGAATGTCAAATTTTCTGTTCAACTCTAATCTTTTTATCAGTAATTCTTAAAATTTCTTTATTTCATTAAAACTTTTTCCCCTTTAAGGATTATTCTCAATTTTGCTGGATAAGTTATTCTTGGTTATAAACTTAAATCCATTGCTTTATGGAATATTATTTCTACATCTACCACTCCTTTAATATAGAAGTCACAAGATATTGTATGAACCTAATGTTGGCTCCACAATATTTAAATTGTTTCTTTCTGGCTATTTAGAGTATTTTCTCTTTGGCCTGGGACCTCTGGAATTGTCTATAATATTCCTGAGAGTTTTCATTTTGGGAGCTCTTTCAATAGGTGTTGGGTGGATTTTTTCTATTTCTATTTTACCAATTGAATCTTAGGCCAATTTCCCTTGATAATTTCTTGAAATATCATGTTCATGCTCTTTCTTTGATCATGGTCTTCAGGCAGTCCATAATTCTTAAATTATCCTTTTTTGATCTATTTTATAAGTCAAGTGTTTTTCTGATGAAATATTTCACATTTGCTATTTTTAAATATTTTTTGACTTTATTTTATTGTTTCTTAATGTTTTATGGAGTCAATAGCTTCCAATTACCCAATTCTCATCTTTAAAAAATTATTTTCTTCAGGGAGATTTTGTACCTCTTCTTCCATTTGATCAATTCTGGTTTTTTTAAGTAGTTCTTTTTTCCCCCAATATTAAGACTTTTCTTCAATACTGTTGTGCCTCTTTTAACAAGCTGTTAATTCTATTTACCTAATTTTCTTGCATCATTCTTTTTTACATTTTTTTCTTATACTACTCTTCTATCTTTCTTTAACTCTTGCAGGAATTATTATTGGACTCA
Organism: Sminthopsis crassicaudata; assembly: GCF_048593235.1. Lineage (NCBI taxonomy): Eukaryota > Metazoa > Chordata > Mammalia > Dasyuromorphia > Dasyuridae > Sminthopsis > Sminthopsis crassicaudata. The sequence continues at coordinate 224,578,288 of NC_133619.1, forward strand.
GATCCAATTAGCATTTTTCTTTGAGTCTTTATTTGTATCTGTTTTCATAATGTTACCTTGATTTTCCCAGTTACCATAGTAGCTTTTTATATTTAAATTATTTTTTGCTTTTGATCATTTTCTTGAGCTCTTTGTTAAAGTTGGACTTTCCTCACTGTGGAACGGGGAGAAGCTATACCAAGCTTTAGGCTTTTTGTGTGCTGATGTTTTCAAAGCTACTTCTGAGGGTGTACAAATTGTTGATGCTTCCAAGGTAGTGTGATCCTGAGAAAGATGTGGTCACTACTATCCTGATCTGTGAAGGGTCTTTACCCAGGAAGGGTCCCTGGTTCCTTGCAGTCACAAACTGCACTCTTTTTGTCTAAGAACTGCAACAAGAACCTTTACTCCCTTAAGATCCACAGCCAACACTTGCCCCTCCCCCATCACCCTCAAACTGCAATCCTGAACTGCATATGGAGAACAGAGTTGCCAATTAGTGCCAACTGTACCCTGTGACAGCAAAGGGTCCCTTGTATTCTCTTTCTGGACAGTTGTCTGATTCTCTAACTGTTTCTGGGCTGAGAGTTTCTGAAGCTGCTATTGCAGTTACTGTTACTGTCAACACAAATGTGAACTCTAGATAAGCCTCCACCCTGGTGTCACACATTTATGCTGATCTCCTAAATTTTCTAGGCTGGAAAAATGTCTCTTTCTGATCTTTTGTTGACTCTGCTCTCCAAAATTTGAATCAATGCATGATTTTAAAGTTGTTCAAAATGGAATGTTGAGAAAGTACAGTCAGGTTTCTTCTAATCTACCATCATGGCTTCACATAGGATTGTAAAAACATTGTTCATTTTCCCAAATGGGAATCTAGCCTTCTATTTTCCTATTTACTGTTGAGCACAGCTCAATGCCTATCTAAAATATATGTTACAATGAACTGCCTGAATTGAATGTTATAATCTAAGTAATATATTTATCAGCAGCTGATAAAAGTTCATATTTATATAAAGTTTCAAGGTTGATAAAGCACTTTCTTTATAACACCCTATGAAGTAAGCAGCACATTGTGTTGTCTCCATTTTAATGATGTAGAAACTATAGTTCAAAGAAATAAATGATTTGACTGTCATAAAACTAGGTAAGAGTAGGAGTTAGTATCTAAACTTGGTATTCTAAGACAAATAGTAGGCACATTCTAACATGTAGTTCTCCCATACATTTTCCCATATATATTTGATTATTTCTTCCCAGTATAGACTGTTAGACAAATCTTTTTTTAAATTGATTAAATAAAGGAGATTCTGTGGGGGGTTTTGGTTGTGAAATAAGCAATATGAAGTTATTTGAAAATATGAACATCTATGAACCTTTCAATCTCAGAGGAATTTCTCATCTATTTGGAACTGCCCATTCTTTCCTCTGACTATAGGGCCAGTTAAGTGACCCCCAGGAAAGACAGCCTTTTCAATCCATCCAATGAATTTAAAAATCAACAGGAAGGTGGGTATAGCCTGCATCTTTTCTACTATTTCCTGCATGTAAGACTCAATAGCTTGTTTGTAAGATTATATTGGAACTGTTGTGAATACATTTGCCCTTTGGGAACTGGACTGAGTGTGTATGCAAAAATGAATGAATTGTGTGGGACGCAAAGATCCTAACTGGAATTGACTATTCAAAGGCATGGTACAAAACAGAAAATTTCTTTATTTCAATTCTCAGGAGAAGTGGGGCAGTCCTTTCACCAGAAAGTTTGGAGCAAAGAAAGCCAATTTTACAGAAGTAATGAGGATAGTTATATAATTAAGGTTTAGAGAAACTATTTGCCCACCCATCTCATGTTAATCCTTTTAAAATCACTGGCCAACTTGATCTTTATTCCTTATTTGTCTTTGGAATTCAGGTGGGCTTTTTTGTGGTACCAGGATCTTGGTTAAGCAATAAATGTTTCAAAAATGTTATTAAGAAAAAGTGGTCTGTTTTGCTTCAAAGGTAAATAATCAATTAAGCAAGGGCTTAAAGGTTTCTAAATTACTGAGCTAGTAACTAAGGGGATTTGGTCTGTTTCAGCTTTTTCTTAATCAATCAGATAGGGATGACCAGCTTTGAGACTTTTTGGATATCTCAAAGCCATTAAACAATTAGTCAGGTTTTTCTCTAAGCAGTTGAGTAAATGTTTTCTGCTGGAAGAGCAAGTCTTTGCTCTCTCCCAGAGCCTAATGAGTAAACAAAGTGCACCAAATACTGTGCTAAAAGCTGGGGATACGAACACAAAAATCAAGACAGTCCTTGCTTTCAGGAATCTTGTATTCTAATAGGGAGAAACAACACATATAGTAACCATAGACTTAGACAGTGTATTCATCTCATTAACAAATTGTTGGTGTGTTTGTCCTTCAATCTTGAAGAAGACCATGACAATAGGGAGGTAACATGGTGAGTTGGATTTACAGTAGGGAGGGCTCTGAAAAGTCACTCACTTCACTTTCTCCTCCAGAATCATCTGGGTCCAGTGAGAAGATTTAGATCAGGAGTAGAGATGGCCGTGAATGCAATGGGAGACTGGCCTTTTTTAAGCTAAGATCTTTAACAGGTCTCAGTTTTGACTGAGGCAATGCCCATTCAATGATTAAGGCTAGGTAAGAAATGAGGCAAAGAATGACCTCTTTTACCAAATCAAAACAAAACAAAACAAAACAAAAAAACCCCACAAAGATCTGGGAGAGGAAAACCTTCAGGATTTTAAGCCAAAATAGAAACAATTACTATTTATATTTACTCTGATCAAGGTCCAAACAATGATTGATTAAGACCTATTGTTGGCCAATCAATAAGAGCAAAGTGATTTGGGTTTAAGGCATGGTCTTCAAGAAAGAAATCTAGCTTCTAATCCCGTTTTAGGTATTAAAAAATTCATATTCCTTTGGACAGAACTTGAATAATATTATAAGAAAGAAAGATAGGAAGGGAGGAAAGGAAGAAAAGAGGAAGGGAGGAAAGGAGGAAGGGAGGGATTGAGGGAAGGAGGAAAGGAGGAAGGAAAAAAAGAGCTGTTTTGCCCAAATGATCAGTTCAGTTGGATCCCCAGTGAGGCAGTTTTATTCAAAGAAGTTTATTTGTCCATTCTCAAAGAGGACCATAATACCAGAAAAGTGATACTATGACATGCAAGTGAGTTGAATTTAATTGTGGATGAGCTGTGCAAAGTCACCAATCTCACTTTCTCTTCCAGAGCCATCTGGGTCCAGGGGCAAGATCTATATCAAGATGACTGGAGATGGCCCTGCATCAACAAAATTAAAGAACCAGGAAAGGAAATATTTTCACAATTATGCATAGGAGAACACTTCTTAATCAAAAGAGATAAAGATCATAGGAATAAATTTTTACATGAAATTGGAAAGGTTTTGTTCAAATAAAAACAATGTATTTAGAAATAGAAGGAAAATATTAACTGTAAAAAACATCTTTACAGCTAGTCCAGAATTTCTTAAGGATATTGTGGAAAAGGAAAGTTTATCAAGAATCTGTAGTACTAGTTGTGAGCTGCCTTTGATCCATATTCTGAACCTGAGCCTCACTACCACTATACTCTAAGTTTGAGCCTACTTTTCAAATGGATTGTGTATATTTACAGTGTGAATATGTATTCCCAACCTGGGACTGGGGGAGTGTTTTATAAGGACTCTTTTTTGCTATGTTACTTGAACAAATACTTTTGCACAGAGCTAATTGAATCTATTGGCTGATTGCTAATGGAAAGTATATTGGAGGAGGCTTGTAAGGCTTTAGCCCCAAAGGGTTACCATAGAACTTAGGGTAAGAGCCATCTTGGGTGACTTAATTTTCAAGGAAACTTTACCTCTAGTGAATGTGCAAGATGGTGACCAGTAGATTGACATACTCTTTGAGGAGTAACACAAGTACTGATTTAATTGCTGTTCCAAAACTAGAAAGGAAGTGGGCAAGGTTTCAAAATAAATTCAGGAGATAGTATTTAATAAGAAGACAGTAAGGAGGATGAAGAAAAATGAAGCATGCTTTGGATTTCCTTAGTAAACCTACAGAGTGGGGAAAAGGGGAGAAAAACAGGGCCAGAATTCTAGAGCCAAATAGGTTAAAATTTCAAAGGCTTTAAAGTGACTCTAGAAGATAAAATGAAGATACCATGAGAATAGCCAGGGATAAAGTCCAAATTCTTTATTATCTCCCTCCCAGTCTGTCTCCTTCACCTGGGACCTGGTTAGCTTTCTGAAGGCCTTCCAGATGGGCCTTGATTTCTGTGGAGGAAATGCAGGAGAGCCACCAAGAGGATGTAGATGGAATGTCTCTCATCCAGTCCTTGTTTGTCTTATAATTACATCATCGTAGTTGTAATCTTGTAGAATAGGTATCAATCTTGTAGAACTATATTAAACTAGATAACCATTGTCTTATCAATTCCACTGAGTTAACACCTTGTTGTGGGACTAAATCAATCATACTAAGCCTTAAGTATATTTCTCCAAAGTTCCTGCCCTTTACATAGAACTATTAAATTATTTCTTCTCTTTTCTCTGCCAAGGAGAATTATCTTTGGACCTGAAAAGACCGAATAAAAATGTCTAATAGGAAATAAAAACCCAAGATTAAGTAGGGATATAAGAGTTGCCACCTGAACTTAATGAATTCTAGTAATCTGGTCCAGATAAACTACTTCTCAAAATAGGTGTATGCCCTTATAAGGGGTGCTGTAAGGGATCTTTAAAGGACTGTGGAAAATAGGGAGGGACTACAGGACAGGACCGGGGCAAATGTTCTGATTTTTTTTTAAGTGGAAAAGAGTGTATTCTGTGGATTATATATATTGTTTATATTGTTCTGAGACTGCCAACTAAACTAAGGATACTTATTCAATCTTGACTGTGGAATTTTGCTTATTTTTGAAAATATTATAAATTATAACTGCAAAATAGCTTATGAAAAAGAGATTTTTTTATTTTCTATTTTTCCTAACATTTCCATAAAAGTAATGTTATGAATGAAATCATAGATCTCTCTCCGCCCCACCCAAAAAAAAAATCCTCAAGAGAAATAAAGTTTAAAAAAAAAAGTATATTTCAATTTATATTCAGATATAATCAATTCTTTCTCTGGATATTGATAGCGTTTTCATCATAAGTCCTTCAGAATAGTTTTGGATCATTGTATTAGTGAGAATAGCAAAGTCATTCACAGCTGATCATCCCACAACATTGTTATTACTTTGTACACATTTCACTTTGCTTGAATTTGGGGAGGACTTTCCAGGCGTTTCTTTTGAAAGAGATTTTCAAAGGAATGGAGAAATCCTGCTTACTTAATAAGGAGTGCTTGAAATTAGTTTGATGTAATTAATTGTTTCTGAAAAAATTATACCTAAAACACAGAATATAGTTGTTGTTGATGTCATTATGGTTTGATTTCAATTTAGAAGGGAGTCTCTTCTGAAGTGTACCAGAGATCTGTGGTTGAGTTTGTGTTGTTTACAAACGACCTGAATAAAGATGTCCCTAGCATCTCCATCAAGTTTGCAGAAGGCCTAAGCTAGGAGAGATAGCTGACATGTTAGATGACAGAATCAAGATCCAAAAAGGCTTGAACCATTGGATTGACATTAGGAATGGAGCCTGAACTTGTTATTTCTTTGATACTAAAAACTCCTAGATGAAGAAGCTTCCACTCCAATGCAGAATCTCTGTTGTTCTTCTTAATATTATTATAGCATCATATGTAGTGATGATAATAATATGCCAATCTATCTCTTAGGCTGACACTAAGCTAAAATTTCAAAGGAATAATACATGTAGAATCTTACTCTTGGACTCAAAAACAATTGTGTATGCTGTGTCAAGTCCCCAGACTGGACCTAGTCCATGTGAACCTAAAGTCTTGGGTAGCTCTGGGCCATGGGTAATATAAGTAAATATACCCTAACTACAATGTCATATCAAGAGGCAGAGAGAGGGCTAACAACTGGGGGAATCAGGGAAGGTTTCATGTAGGAAATGGTACCTGAGCTGTGCTTCACAGGAAATTAGCAATCTTCTGAGAGTTGATGAAGGAGTACACTGCAAAAAACCGGGACCACGTATGTAAAACTCTGTTTGCTCATTGATTTTCAAGTCCACAAAACCTCCCCATATCTTTTTCAGAAGATTTATTGTCTACCTATTCCTCTTCCACTAAAGCATCCTGGTATAAACCACTGATTCTGAAACCTTTTGGTTTCAGGACTATTTTATGCTCTTAGAAATTATTTAGGATCCCAAGGGGCTTTTGTTTTATGTGGACTATATCAATATTTATCACATTAGAAATTAAAGTGAATGAAATTTTAAAATATTTATTTATAAATTCATTTCTGAATAATAAACTATTACATTACCCCAAATGACATTTTCATGAAAAATAACTATATTTTCCAAAACAACAGCAGCAAAAAAGCAGGGAAAAGAGGGGCATTGTTTTCCATATTTTTGCAGATTTCTTTAATGTCTGGTTTAATGGAAGACAGTTGGATTATCATATCTTCTGCATTCAATCTGTTGCAATATGCTGTTTTAGTTGAAGGATGTGAAGAAAATCCAGCCTCACAGATAAGTAATTCAAAAAGGGAAGTATATTTTAAGTAATTTTAGTATCACATCTTAGTAGTATTATGAAAATAGTTTTGATCTTGAGGAACCTCCGAAAGCTCTCGGGAGAATTCTGGGAGTATGTGAATCCCACTTTGGAAACCTCTGCTGTATTGGATAAAGTCCTGTGCTTGAGAATACACCAAAACATAGATAACATTTGTTGTTGTTGTTCAGTTATTTTTTAGTCATGTTAATTTCATGACCTTATTTGGGGTTTTCTGGCAAAGATACTAAAGTGATTTGCCATTTCTTTCTCCAGATGAGGAAACTGAGGCAAACAAGGTAAAGTGGCTCATCCAACTCTTAAATAGCTGAAGTTGGATTTGAACTCAACAAGATGAGTCCTCCTGACTCTAGGCCCAATATCCTGTGCACATGGCACCACCTAGATGACTAGAAAACATTATATTTTAAAATTAAACCAATATGCAAATAATAGGGATCCTTATGTTACATTAATAGCTCTTCTTTCTATTTGAGCTGGATAACATTGCTCTAGGATAATGAAATAATTAGAGGTCTGGACCAAAACTAAATGAAGCAATGAAAAATTCACAAGCAAAAGCAGCAAACACCTTTGATGATTTCATCTGAAATGCCTGCATGTACGAGACCATCAAATCCAACTAACCCTTTCATTTTGCAGATAAGTGACTTGTCCAAGGTCACGCCAGTGGTACCTACAAGTGGAAAAAACAAGCCCAGATGCTGTAACACAAAGTTTCAGTGTTCATTGTACTACACTGTTTTATCCCATTTTCCCCTCAATTAAAGGGAAAAAAAGTCAATGGCCTGAGATTGAATTTCACCACAAGAGGAAAGAGCCAAGGGAGAATTATCACAATCCTTTCAATCAATCAGCCTGTGAACTGTTGGGCCAGGGTAGTATTTAGGGGAGGGAAGGGAAGCAAGCTAGTTTAGAGGCATGTTGACAAGTAAACCAGCCCTTAAGTCAAAGGCAGCCTGTTTTATGCATCTATTCTTGGAAAAACATCAATATAGCCTCTTGTGGCAGTGCCAGGCCAGGGCAAGGAGGTGGGGCAACTGTGGCTCTGAGCCTATATTCCCTGGTACCTAGGAGAAACTTCTCTATAAGCATTACCTTTGAGAAAAAAAAAACCACTCCCAACAGGTCCAATCAATATGTTAGTTCCATTGTGGTCACAGTTGGAGATGGAAGGGTGGGGACACATTCCATATGTCCTAGTACTTGGATACCTGCCCCTGTGCTTTAGTATAATTTTATGGGGTGTTACTCCCTGGGGCATCTGAAAAATAGGTCATGATAGTTCATTTGTTTTAAGGGACAGTCTTGAGGTTAAAGCTACTGAGTTTACAATTGGGAATCTTGGCTCTGGTTCCATGCATAATAGAATATCTGAACAGGTCTTTTCACTATGCCCATATTACCCACCTCCATTCCTGGGGGTGGAAGTAGGAGGAGAAGGAAGTTAACTCTGAAATCATTTGTCCAGATTAGTGCCCATAGAACATCAGAGGAGAACGGTGGATCGAGTTGGGGAACCTAAGAGTGTGAATTCTCAGCTAATGGAACTATATGAAACCAGTGGGTCAGAATACCTGGGGTTTTTTTTAATAACTTTTTTTTTGATAACTTTTTGCGCATAATTCCAGATTGCTCTCCAGAATGGTTGGATTCATTCACAACTCCACCAACAATGCATCAGTGTCCCAGTTTTCCCACATCCCCTCCAACATTCATCATTATTTGTTCCTGTCATCTTAGCCAATCTGATAGGTGTGCAGTGGTATCTCAGAGTTGTCTTAAGTTGCATTTCTCTGATCAATAGTGATTTGGAACACTCTTTCATATGAGTGGAAATAGTTTCAATTTCATCATCTGAAAATTGTCTGTTCATATCTTTTGACCATTTATCAACTGGAGAATAGCTTGATTTCTTATAAATTAGAGTCAATTCTCTGTATATTTTGGAAATGAGGCTTTTATCAGAACCTTTAACTGTAAAAATGTTTTCCCAGTTTAACAAGAATTTATTAAAGGCTTACTCTGTGCCAGGTAATTGTGTGTATGAGAGAGAGAATTCCTGGTATAATAAACTACTTTCTCTACTTTTCAACTTTCTCTACTGATGGTTAACAACTGTCCTGCAATTCACAGTCTCATAGAGTAGGGGGAAGGAAGTTGCTTTGGATGGAAAGCTGAAGGGATTTGCTCAGTGTAGCATGATGTGAACAGTCCTAGGTCTCAGAGCCCAGAAAAATCTGAGTTCAAGTTTTACCACCTCTAACATCTTCCTAGCATCTGAGGCCTAAGGCTATCTTCATTATACTACACTGTTCCTCAGCTGGGTTTAAAAACACAAAAAGGACAAAGTCCCTGTTTTTAAAGGTTCCATTCTAGTATGTGTGTACTGTGCACACACACATATAAGTGGGAAATTTACACAAAAACAAAATAGCTACTGGGAAAGAAGATACTAATAACTAGGGGTGTCAGAAAAAAAGCTTCTTGTAATATAGATGGCTGTTAATTAAGCTGAGCTTTGAAACAATTCCAAGGTTATAGATAAGAAAGGAGCCAGCATTTTGAGGATGTTGCCTTGCCTACAAAATCTCAGAGACTGTGAGAATGTAGACTGAGGATTAAAATGGGAATACTGAAGGCTGGGGAACCACAAATGGGTGGTTTCATTTAGACCTGTAAATGTCTTCAAGGTTTCCTTCAGTGCCTCCTTATATCTGTCATCTTTAAGTTTTTCTATGTTGTTTAACCTATTAACATTTTGAGTCTATATCTCATCTTGGGTCAAAGAATTGCTAACATTTTTTACCTCTATATAAAATGGTCACACAGTTACCACCAGAATGGAATGGAATGAGTTTATATAGCACCTACTATGTGCCAAGTGCTTTATTATCTCATTTGATCCTTACAATAACTGTAAGAAGTAAGTGCTCTTATCTCCATTTTATCATTGAGGAAACTGAGGCACACATTAAATGATTTGTCCAGGGTCACACAGCTGGGAAATGTCTGAGGCAAAATTTGAATTCAGATCTTTCTGCCTCCAGATGCCACACTACATTTACTGAGCTATCCGGATGTTTTCTATCAAAGCTAATCCCTCAATCTAGAAGAAATATTTCCTATGTGACTAAAATAGACCAAACAAGTTGAGTTTAAAGCAATGTTGTAAAATTAACCAAACAAAATTTGTGTCAGAAAATACCTCATTGATTTCAGTCTGATAGAAGCTGAGTTAGAAAACTAACAAATTTTGGAAAGCAGAAGGTGAGATTGACTTTACTTTGACTTGGTCCTTGGAAGTATGACTTGCTTCTAGTTTATCCCTTCTTAAAAGGTCTTTCTTGAGGCAGCTGGTTGGCACAAAGCTAATAATTACCTGAGGCAGGAATTGAACCCATTTCTACTAATTTAAAGTCCATGCCCTCTCCTTTACATTTTACTACATGCCTCAATTAGGTCAAAATAGATATGCAAAAGGTCACACTATAAAAACTTTAAAAGAGAACAAGATCTGATATGTATCACATATGTACTTAGAGGGAACATGTAATTTAAACAAGGTCAAGAGAAAATCATAATAGATAAAACAGACAATTTTGACTTCATAAAATTAAACAACTTCATTTTTGTAAAAATAAAACGAAAATATAAGTAGAAGATATATGGAAATATATTTGTATAAAATATAGCCAATAAAAATAAGATATCCAATATAAAAAAGGAAGTGAAATAAAATCATATCAAGAATGTTTTCCCTGTGCATAAGCTACCAAAATATAAAAATAGTTTTCAAAAGAAAATTGCAACTTATAAATCACTAAATAAAACCAATCACTAATAGTAAGAAAACACAAAATAAAACAACTCTGAGGTTCACCTCACACCATAAAAGTGAGCAAAGATGAAACATGAAGGGATTGTCAATGAAGGATCTCTGAATAGATAGGCACACTAATGCACTGTTCATGAGGCTGTGGAATAGTAAGTGTCTAAAGTTATATTTGAACTCCTATCTTTCAGATTCTGAGGCTAGTGCTCTATCTGCTGTACCACATAGCTGCTTCATGCTCCATCTAGCTGTAGTCCTTTGATAGCAAAGAGCTGGAAACAAGCTAAGTGCCCATTGATAGGGGAATAGCTAGGGGAAAAAAGATGGCACAGGAATGTGCTGGAAAATTACTTAGCATGAAGAAATGGATTCAGAGAAAGGTAGGAAGATTTGCATGAAGTGACACAGAGTAAAGTAAAGCTATACCAAGAGAAAGCAATATGCATAATAACTACAATCCAAATTAAAAACAAAACACTAAAAGGAAATGGAATTCTGAGGGACTGAAAAACTGACTGAAATCAAGAACAGAAAAAGAAGCATCTCTCCCCTCTCACAGTAAGAGAAAGACAGGAGATTAATAGGACAGAATGTGGACTATATTGTCACATGCCTTCATTATAATGATGTTTTTGTTCAGTTGTTTTTGGGGAGTAGGTGGGGGAGGGGATGAGAGACAGCATTGAAATTAATGATGGTGGAGCAAAAAGTCATTAGTAAAATTTTTGTTTATTTTTTTAAAGAAGAGGACTGGACAAGATGGTCTCCAAAGTCCCTCCCTGCTGATATTACTCTGGCTATGCTTGTTGAAATTCTTCATTTACTATAAAATGGAGCTCTCATGTCACCTCTTTCATGAATTTTCCCTTGATTCTCCTTGCCAGAAGTATTCTTTCCCTTCTTCAATCTCTCATAATACTTTGGATCTCTCCTTTGCAATTATTACATCCTCATTCATATTACGGTTCTAAAGTAGACTTCATCTTCATTAGATACACTAAAAGTCAGGAATGATGTGATTCCGTCTTTGAAAGGTGTTGCTGAGGGCTCAGAAATACACGGAGCGCTGAGCAAATACTTGCTGAATTGGATTTATTGCTACTATTAATAATAACAGTTCGCCTTTAAATAGTGCCCTCCATATATTTTCATATTTGATTTCCAAATTTTCCTCTCCTGATCTGTAAAACAAAGAGGTTGAACTAAACGATCTTTAAAGATCCTTCTATCTCAGAACTTGTAGGAGTAGATTGCCAGGAGCAGAAGGAGCTGTACTTCCTCCACCATGGGGTAGAAGGGCCATCTTCGGAATTTGGAAGATGGCAAAGATTTCCAGCAATTGCTGGTGCAGTGAAGGAGGATTTTCTGCAGTATTTGGTGCAGTGAGCACGGAAGATTTTTGGTGGCATCCAGAGCAGCTAAGGGTTTGCAAGATTAGCACCTGGGGATACAGTTTTTGAGGGAGGGAGGGGATTAGTCAGGAGTTTATATATCCCAATGCAGCAGTGCTCAGCTTGATCAGGCAGAAGGGCTGGTGCAATGATTTGGAAGGGAGTCTGGTTGAGAGCAGTTCTTCCTATTTTGTTCTCGCTGCCCAGCTGGCACAGTCTTCCCTACCCCTGGGGTTGCTTTCTCGTGGGGCAGCCTTCATGAACCACACCTCAGTTTTCCCCTTCTCCCCTCCTATTCCTCGTTGACATGGTGGGAGGGAGGACGCGCGAGCGCCGGGGCTTGCATGTGTTGGGGGAGAACGGGGGAGAGTAACATGTTCTGTCTGTGGCTCCTGACCTTGCTAGAGCCTGAACACCCCAGTGGGAAAGAAGACAATTCAAGGGCGATGCCCAAAGCTGGCATCAGGGCACCGAGGAAAAAGCCTCTCTTTCTGGCACTTTCCACTTGGCAAACTCACTCTGACGTCGGGAGAAGAAGCTGCAGCTTGCCGACCTCGGAGTACCAGCCTTAGATAAAAGGGAAATCTTGGGGGCTTTGGTTTCCAGGCAAGAGCCTGAGGGGGGGGGCAAGAAAGGGGTGGGGTGGGCATTGGAGACGTCTCCCAGAGGCTGAGCCGGGAGAAGGGGTGGCTCCAGATTAGCATAGCCTCCTCCCTTTCTCCACCTCCTTCTCCTCCAGCCCTTTCCTGAAAGAGGCTGGGGGGAGTGGTGGGGAGTCTGCTGAATGGCCTCTCGCTTCCCTATTCATTTCTTCTCCCGCTGCCTCCTGCGCTCCTCGGCCGCCGCCGCCGCCGCCGCCGCCGCCATCCCTCCGTTGCTCGGTGAATGAAAGGCTGAGGCTGCGGGAGGCTCTGGTTAAGAACTGCCCTGCAGACGCTGCCGGACCGCCCGGGAGGGGACGAGCCAGAGCCGGGAGCTGGAGATGTATGGTAAGAACCGGCCAAGCGGAGCCCGAGAGCGGGGATGGGAAGCTCAGCCGCCAGACCGTCAGGTTCGGCACCCCAGAGCACCCCCAGCCTCTGCCAGCTAGAGTCTCAGCAAACTTCCACAGCCCAGGACCGCGTGGGGGGAAGTGAATGAATCACTCTTTCCCCCCACCAGCTGAGCCCCGAAGGAAATGGGCGAGGGCTCGCCGGCCAGCTTGGAATCCTGTTTGTGTTTGTCGGTGATGCTGTGTAGGGGCGCCCCTAAGGAGCTGGAAACAAAGCTAGCGAAGAGAGGGGGAAGGGGGGAGGCACGGACACTTCGAGGGGCGTCTCTGGGTCCCTCTGTCGTGGGCGCGGTTGCCTATTGTTTGGAGATGCTCTTGGGGGTGGGCCCGCTGAGAAGGACCTCGCTGGCCCTAACCTCTGAAGGTAGCCTCGTCTAGTTAGTTTCATTGTTAAGGGCTGGCATTCCGTGTGTAGCCAGTTTCTATGGGGCAGTGGTTAGACCTGGTCCTCGACTTGGACCCAAGAAAGCTAGGCTTCAAACGGCACCTTTGGCACTTACGGCCGACCCAGAACTATGCAGTGGAAAGAATGCTGGATCTGGGGCTAAAGGATCTGGGTGCGAGTTCCGACTCTGCCACTTTTGCCGACCTAGGTGACCTTGGGCAAATTAACTAACCTCTCTGGGTCTCTTTTCCTCGACTGCCAAATCGGGGCGGGGGCAAACCTAAATTAACTAGAAGGTCCTATCTCGCTTAAATCTAGTTGAGCCTCAGTTTCCTCTTCCAAAAAATGGGATTCATAGTGATTGCTTGCCTCACGGGAGGGAGGTAAGAAGTATCAAATAAGGTGAAATATGTAAAGCACTTTGGATCAGACTAGAGAATGTCTATAAATCACTTCGCAAACCTTAAACACTCTATAAATGCCAGCTATTATTAGGAAAGCTGAACCGAGAGGAAATGCCTTGTATAGGTAGTAGTGTGACTGAATTTGCAGCGTCTGGGCTGACTAAAGCAAGGCTAGGAGTTAGTGGAGGCTATTATTATCCCTCTGGAAAAAGGGTCATGACTATCTGTCCCTTTCCTTACTGCCTTGGTAACCGAAGACCAGGAAGTAGAAGCCGGGCTGTGGCAAGGGTTATGATGCTGCTGAGGTTGGTGAATAGACTAGGACTTGGAACTTATTTTTCTGCTGCCTTATCTCTACATGGGTTCAAGACCTCCTGTCTTTTTAGGTCCCCGTGGTGTTGCAGAAGAATCACTTTAGAGAGCACCTGGGTTCAAATCTTAGTTCTACTGTTGTGACCTTGGAAAATCCATGTCCTTTTTCCAGCCTCAGTTTCTTCATCTATAAAATGAAGGGGTTTGAGAACTTTTAAGGTTCCTTCCTAAAATCTATCATCGGCTGGTAAGTGAGCGAAGAAGCTAAAGGGAGGATGGGCTCTGGTGATGAGCTCCATCCTATTGCTTATTTGACCCAGCTCTTAGCCTGAGCTTCACAAACTCTCCCCACCCCCACAACTTATGTTCAACAGCTGAATTCACACCTGCCATTGCTCAGCTTTGTAGCCTACCAGCAGGTCCTCTGGCTTTGCTGGAGATCCCACTTGTCAAGAAAACAAACCTCTCTGGATGATGATAAGAGATGCCCTTCTGAGTAGAGGGCAATAGGGTTTTGGAGAAAGAGTCCTGGATTAGAGATCGGGAAGAATTGAGGGGTTAGAATCTCACCTTTGACACTGAGGCACCATGTAACCATGGTGAATCACTGACCCTCAATCACTTTATCTGTAAAACAGGTACAATAACAGCAACTATTTTATAGGGTTGTTATGAAGTAAAAAATTAGAGAACATAAGTAAAGCACTTTTGCAAACCTTAAAAGAGATATATTAATGTTAGTTGCTGTTTTTGTTATGAGTAGCCTTCAGAGATTCAGGACAACCTAAGGACCAGATCCTTGGAGAAGATGGACATTAGGTATTAGGAAAATCACCTTTGGCTAAGAGCTGCCTGAGGAGATTGAGATGACTGGTAGCTTTCAGATATGGGAGGGAGGGGAAATGGTTTTCTCATTCATTATCTTTCTCTGGAACTAGAAACTCTGAGCCTAGTGACTGGGTCCTTGGAGAAGAGCAGATTTCTCGTTTAATTGATCTCTAAGGTGTCACTATCGATTCTGCTTTCTTTTCTGCTGGGAACTGGCAGTGAGATATAAATTTAGTTGGGGAATTCCGGCTGCACCAAGGTAGTATACAATGGAAAATGTGTTCTGAGGCAAGAGCTGTGAGTTCAAATCTTGACTGTTGTGAGCTAGTTACTTTCAAGTTGACCTTGAGCTAGTTACTTTCCAAACTTGGAAAATGGGGAGAGGGTTTGGGATAAGATGGCTTTTGAGATTCCCTTTGGGCCTAACTATATATTTGTAATAACTCAATAGAATGCCCTGGCAGCTTTTGAGGTGCTATAGCCCAAGGTTAAGCATCCAAACTATCTTAGTGTCAAGAGCAGATGCCATTTGGAAGCTAACCTGGTTTTCCCCCCAGCTTTAGCACGCTTCTCTTTCTTACCTGCATTTCTGAGCTCTGACCAAATCCTAGAAGGTTCCTCTTCAACATTTCCTCCACCCACCCTCTGCTATTTTGGTCTTGGATGACCTAAGCTGGGTTATTTGACCTCTGACATACTAGATTTTTCTGAGCTGCTAATCAGTGAAGAGAGCCTGGAAGGTGAACAACAGCTGTTGTGTGGTCTAACGAGTCCAATGTTTTCTTTCAATGAGTGTCTCTCCTTTCTTTCCCTTCCATCCCCTAGTTGTTCTGCGGAGTAGCTTGAAACTGCAGCTCCTTTGAGGGAGGACATGTGACTGCAGGACACTTGCATTGAGAAAACAGCTAAGGCAAGGTCCCATTAGGAGACCAGGAAGAAACCTGAATAAAGTCCCTTTGCTCAGGGAAGAGAATACCTGAGCTAGGGGAGAGTGGAACCCAGGGCTTATGGGTTTCCTTTTGCATCTTTACAGCTTGAAGCAAGGCAGGAGATAAGAGTAAGAGAATAGAGAAAAAGGGAGAACTTGGGAGCTGAGATGTCTGGGTTCTATTTTGGGAGCTGCTACAGAGTCTCTCTTCTCCCTGCTATTAGCCTGTTTCTCCAGCTGCAAATAGAAATGATATTTGTACCCAAAAAGTATTAAACGATAAGGATGAGAAAAGGCTTGAGAGGACCATCATATGGCACTCTTATTGGGGAAGGAGTCGACTAGCAAAACTCCTACTTGCACATCATTTTTTTTTTGAGGGGAATGCTGTGTGCATCTTGTTTGAATTTCAGATTTAGAATAGTTTTATGGAAAAGGTACTAGATCAGGGAACAAGATATCCAGTCTAATAATGACTTTACTTCTAATGAATTGTATGACCTTAAATCACTTACTCAGTCTGAGCCTCAGTCTCCTTACCTATAAAAGGAGGGGCTTGGATTAGGTGACTTTTAAGGCCCCTTCTGATTCCAAATCAAGGTCCTTTTTGATTTACAAAATGAAAGGACTAGGCAAAAATGATCTTCATGATCTCTTCAACTCTAATTCATGAGGAGTTAATCTTATATCCAAAGTACATTCTTCTAGGTTTCTATTATTCTCTTTAAAAGAAAATCATTTGATAATTTAGGCTCTTGGGGATGTTTGTGATTGGTAGAAAGTGGCAGTGGAGGATGGGGAAGGGGTTATACAAGGCAAGGTAGAAATAGAATCTTAGAGCTAATGAGAACTCTAGTCTGGTCTATTCTAACTTTCTTATTTTACAGATGGGGAAATTGAGGCCCAGAGAAGATGTGACTTGCCTCATATCAGGCAGTTTTCAGAGCCAGGTCTCCTAAGTTCCTGTTTGCTGTTCTTTAAAATAGGTCCTGCTGCCTCTTGCAAGAAGAGAGGTTTGTGGATTTCCATCAGGGATGGCCTATTGAGCTGTGGATATACCTTACGGGGTATTCTTAGCACTAGTCAAAGATGATTTAATGAAACACTTAATAGAGGCAAAAGTTTCAGGGCCTTTTTGCCACAAGATGAAGTGACAGTGACCATGAAAAAGATGCCAGATCAATGTCCTTAAAAATCTGACCTTGAACCTGTTTTTTTTACTCTCCTATGGAGTACTTTGGTACTGATTGTCTGAATGCCTAAGATTACAATCCTTCCTCAGCTGAAGAGTTTTCTTCTGCATGAAGCTTTTTCTGATTTTTTCTCCTCCCACCCTCCCAGTTACTAGGACCTTCCTCACAAAATTATTTTATATCCATTGTGTGTATATTCTTTATATACTTGTACATATGTACTTCTAGAAGGCACTAGACAAAGTACTAGACCTGAAGTCAGGAAGACTCATCTTTCTGAGTACAAATTCAGCATCAGACATTTAACTAGCTGTGTGACCCTGAGTATGTCACCTAACTCTATCAAATGAACAAGAGAAGAAAATGGCAAACCACTCTAGTGGTTTCTAATTTCCAAGAAAACCCCCCAAAATTAGACATGACTGAAAATGACTGAATAATTATATGAGTACATACATATTGTCTCCTTTGATAAATTTTAAGTCCCTTAAGAGCAGGGACTATTTCAGTTATTTTGCCTTGATGTCCCCAACACCTAAGAAGCACAATTTCCAGCAGTATGCTGGGACCTTTAGAAATTCTCATTGATTGAGCTACTTGACAAATTCATTTTCTCCCAAGGACTCAAATTATCTCTGTTCATTTAATTCTCATGTCTAATAGCATCAGCCCTGACTTTTCTTTTGTTCTCTACTCATATCTGACGCTTGTTTACCAGTATCTCCAATTCAACATGTTTAAAAATCAAACTCATCTTTCTTAAACCTGCTCTTCCAACTTTCACTCTTTCAATTGCCTCACTATTCATCTTAAAAAAATAACAACAACAACAAAAAGCTTGGAGTTAGCTTTGATTCTTCCCACTTTCTCATTGCCCATACTATTCAACTTATCTATCATATCTCCACTATATTACTTTATTCCCTCTTCTCTATTCCCAATTTCTCCTCCCTGATACAGACTCTTTACTTGCTATCCACCAGGATGATTGCAATAGCCCCAGTTCATCCCCCTACTTTCTTTCCTTCCCCTAGTACATTCTTTATTGTGCTGCCAGATTAATCTTCCTTGTGAATAGATCTAGGGATGTCATAGATTCTATGACATAGAGTCATAGATATAAAGCTTGAAGGATCTTGAGAGACCACTGAATCCAAACCCTTTCATTTTATTAAGGAAGCCCACAGCCAAGGTTGTTTTTCACATTTTATAGATGCATGAATTTAGAAAGGGCATGAAACCAAGAGAATGTTGTGCACAGTAATAGCAATAGTGTTTGTTTGAAGAATGACCGTGAACAAATAAGCTATTCTAAGTATTATAAATATTCAAATCAAGTACAAAGAACCACTGAAGGAAGATACTATCCATTTCTAGAGAAAGAACTGATGAATAGAAACACACACAGTATGTTTTATGTATATTTACTATATAGTGTGTATATATGCATATATACATATGCACACACATATCTAGTGAGAGATGGGAAGAGAGGGAAACAGTTTGGAACTTAACATAACAAAAAAAATAAAAGTCTGCAAAGGAAAAAATAAAAGATGCAATGCCAAAAAATAAAAAAAGGAGGAGGAAGAAAGCAAGGAGAAAGGGAAAGAAGAAAAAAGACAGGAAGAAAGAAGGAAGTAAAGAAAGGAAAAAAGGAGGGACAGAAGAAAGGAAGGAAGAAAAGAAAAAAGAAAGTAAGAAAGGAAAAAGGAAAAAAGAAGGAAGGAAAGGAACAGGAGAAATTGTCTAGTTTAATTTCCTTATTCTATAGTTAAAGAAACTGAGGTCCAGAAAAGTGAAGAAGTGATTTTCCCATCATATAAAGAGAAAGGGCAGAGACCGGATTTGAATACAGGTTCTTTAACTTTAAATGCAGGGTTTTTCCCAACTGCTCCATGATGTCTCCCAAACTTTTATTTTCTCATTTTTTTATCTTGTAGGCAGGATTTTCTGTCCATAGTGCCCCAAGCCTTCCTCTTTACTACTGTTATCTCCACCTGACTTCTGTCTTTACTTTTGTCTTTCATTGTACAGACACCTCTTGATCTCTCTCTGATGTCATTATGCTGCTATTACTATGCTTGGCTGCTGCATTTGTTCACCCCTTCTTTTCAATTTTGGGTGTCCAAATTATGGAGACAGTTGAAGTTTCTTTGCATTTAGTGTATAATTTCTGTTTTGGAGAGAGTTAAGAGTATCAGAGAAACTGATTTATCCTTCATGTCAGATGTGTTGATCACATTTTACAGATAATGATATGGAGGCTTAAGGTCATAGAGTTGGTATGAATTTTTGGTGCGATTTGAACCAACCAGTTAAGAGAATCATGGAATTTGAGAATTGACAGGGCTTTAATGTTCATTTAGTCTAACCCATACATGAAAGGAATCTTTCTAAACAAATGGTCATCTAACCTCTGTTTGAAAATCTCTAAGGATGGGGAACCTCCTACTTCCTGAAGCAGCCTGTTTCATTTTTGAACAGTTCTAATTATTAGGAAGTTTGTTGTTTCCCCCCCACCCCCCATACTAAGCCTAAATTTGGCTGGCTTTTTGCAACTTCCACCATTTCCTGGTTCTGTCCTCTAAAGTCAAACAAAAGGAAATAGAATTCCTTTTCCTCTGACTCTAAAGCTCTTCCCACTCTTCTGCTAAAACAGTCTCCTTATCTTTCAGTTGCTCACTGAATTGCAAAATTAAAAAATGCTTGTATGGCATTCAAGCTCTTTGTAATATAGAACCCCCTTCCTTAGTCTTTTCAAATTTACCCTGTTTGTCTGTTCCATGAACTCAGAGGCCCAGATGAACTTGCTTATATCTGCCTCCTGAACTGAGTTGTGCATGACAATCCCCATACTTTAGATCATAATATTTCCTATGAAATATCTCTCACTTTGCTTTCCCTGTTGACATCTTTCTCATTCAGTAAAGCCAAACTCAGTTGTTACTTCTTCCATGGAGTCCATATTTTCCACTGTTGAGAGCAGCCTTCCTCTGTGGAACTTATGTAATATTATATAACTTCTTTGATATTAATAATGTTGAATAATCTGTGCTTGTGTTGGATCCTCAAGAAACTGTAACCTTCATGAGGGCTGGTACCTGTGTCTTATTTGAACTCAATCTCTCTTAGAGCCTTACATAGTGCATAGTGCAGAAGCTTCACTTAATAATGTCTGTTGAATTTTGGAACATTATATTTTTTAAGGCATATCATTGGCACACTTCCATTATTCCACATATACAATACCCTCTGGATTAGCAGGGGTATTGAATGATATGTGAGTGGAGGAAGAGAGACTGGGGAAGAGTAGAAAAATTGAACTATTTCAATATTTGAATTGCAGTGGAAGAGGTCAAGAACAGTAAAAGGAGAGGACATATATTACTGTTTTGTTCTGCTTCTCCCCCCTCCCCATCACTTTTTAAGTCTTCCAATATATTTTTGTATTCTATGTATTTATCATTCTTTATGTACCTTCATATAGCACAACTGATTTAGAATTGGGCACATAAGCTGTTTCAAATTTTCTCTTTGCTATTACCAATAATGCTTTGAATATTCTTGTACAGTTGTGTCCTATCTTTTTTGCTAACTTCCTTAAGATAGAAACTTTAAAAATGGAAGTCCTGGATCAAAGGGTATGAACATTTTTGTAACTTATCACATAATTCCATATTGTTTTCTAAAATAGTTGAATCAATTCATAGCTATACTAGTAATAAGTCATCATGCCTCTTTCCCCACGTTTCTGCTAGCACTGAATTTTGTCCTTTATTATATTTTGATAAGATACTTAAACAAACCTTATTTGAATGCATTTAAATAAGATTTTTTGATATTACCACATTTTGCTATTTTGCTAAGTATGAGGAGGTACCTCAAAGTTGTTTTAATGTTTTTCTGATTAATAAAGATTTTGAGTAATTTTTTCTCATGATTATTGACGACTTCTGATCCTTTCAAGAACTGCCTATTCATATCCTTTGCTTATTTAAGAATGACACTTATTATTATAGATTTGTGTCATGTCATAGATTTTTGTGACCTTTTGTGTTATGTTTAACTTATTTAAATTTTTACTTGACTATCTGTCTGACCAATTAGATTATAAGCTCTTAGAGGACAGGGAATTATACTTTTTTGAATATAGCACCTAGCTCAGCATATTGCATAATGTAGATATTCAGTCATTTGTTGATGGATTATTGATTGAGAATTTGTATGATTACTCTTCAAAATTTATTTGAATGGATTTTATTGGGGGAGAGATCCAAAGGACATTCTGGAACCTCCCTTCCCCATTTCTATCTATTGAAATCCTTCTCTTTCTTCAAAGCCCACCTAGATATTACCTTTTGAAGTTGTCTTGACCCTTAGGTGAAAGTTACTTCCTCAGACTTCTAATAGCACTTTTCTTTGGGCTAGAAGCTATGGGATATAGCAGAAAGAAGGTTAAACTAGAAAAGATTTTAAGTTTAAATACTAGTTTTGCTATTCACTATCTATACAACTTTGGACTTTAAATCTCATCTTCTAAAATAGTTTGAAGTAAATGTCCTTTTTTGTTCCTTCTTGCTCAAAATTTATGATCTCTTCTTTAACTTATCTCACTCTGCTCATTTCATAGTTATGTTTAATTGTACACATACACATACATACTACCTAATTTTTTCAAAAAGCTTTTTAAGAATAAGTTTTGTATTGTAGGTATTTTCATATCTATAGCACTTAACATTTATTTTTTTCCCAAATTATAGGCAAAAGCCCACTCTCTTGCTCAAATTCTCTCAGTAGCTCCTTATTGCTTGTGAGATAAAACACAAATCCCTCAGCTTGGCAGTTATGGCTCTCTGGAAAGGTGTACTGGATTACAAAGCTTTATTTCATACTATTCCCTTTTGTGAACTCTGCTGAAGCCAAATTTGACTACTGGCCATTCCTCAAATTTGATACTCTTAGCTCTCACCTCTTCCCATTTGCACAAAGCAGTTTTCATGTCTGGAACATTCTTCCACCTTCTTTCCCTCTAGAGTCCTTGTCTCTTTTAGGCTTAACTCAAGGGCTATTTCTCCATGAAACTTTTTTCAATCTTCTTCTCTTCCTGTTACTGCTATGTCTCTCTGTCATTTTTTGGTATTTTTTAATGTATACATTGTTTCTTTCCAGTAGAATGTAGGTTCTTGAGGGAAAGGACTACTTGATTCCTCATATATAATAGTGTTTAATTGAATTGATTAAATGGAGCAAATTAAGAATCAAAGTATTATCAGATGTTCTGTTCATGCAAAACATTATCATGATATAATGCCTACTATGTTCCAGGCACTATGCTAAACACTTTACAATTATCTCATCTGATCCTCATGGCAATTTTGGGAATTAGATGCAATTATTATTTCCATTTTACAGATGAAGAATTTGACCTGTCCAGTACAAAGTAAGTCTCTAAGTTCGGATTTAGTCTTAAGCTCTATATACTGCACCACCTAGTTGCTCAGATAAACTCTTCAAGGGTACTCATCATGAGGCTACCTCAGCTTTGCCTCTCATACTACATCAGTACCCTTAATTGCTTCTTCTTCTGATTGGAAGTCTGGAGACTAGAGCAAAAAACTCTTCCTGTAGCCTCCTTTTTTTTTAGAAGTCTCAAAATGTCAGCCATCTCTTCATTTGCCACCTTCTGCTCTGCTTGATTTCTACTCAATTATTATCCACCATGCCCCTGGTTCAGCATCCTTTGGCACCATCTCCCCCTTTTTGCTTCCATTTGTTTATTGTTTTTCCCCTAGATGATAATTCCTTAAGAGCAAGGACTGTATTTCCTTTTTCTTATTTGAACCCCCAGTACTCATTACAGTTGGTGACATAAAGTGGGGCACTTAATAAGTGTTTATCATATGCCATTTGGTATCATAATATTAACTGGAGAAAGAAATAATTAGATTGTACTGGAAAACAGTTTAGCAAAGAAAGAGGGGATAACAGTCAATCCCCTGGGATGCAATGGAAGATTTATCATACTTTTTCTTAAGATAGAAGAGATTTATACATAATTGAGGAAGGAATGGAAGAATTGAAGATATTGGAGATGTTTTGGAAAAATTGAAAGAGCATGTATAGAGGAGGCAGGAAGGATATGTTGAAGATAGAGGTGTTACGCTTGGGGTGAAAAAAGCAGAGACACCTATTCTTTTGAGACAAAAGGAAAAGAAGAGAAAAAATGGCATCGGAGACATATTTAGAACCAGAGGGAACTTTAGAGACAATCTACAAAAAACCCTTATATTACAGTGAAGATACTCAAATCCCAGGGAAGTTAAGCCATCCACCCAGAATCACAAAACTAGTAGCAAAGCTGGAATTTGAATCCAGGTTCTCTCTGACTTTCAAATCTAACACATTTCCCATTGAATCATAATATCTCCTACTATGTTAAAAAAAAAAAAAAAAAAAGATGGACATTAAGGTGATGCAGTAGAATTCAGGGTCTGAAGTTAGGAAGACTTCAAATCCAACTTCAGATCCTTCATAGCTATATGACCCTGAATAAATCACTTCATCTCTATTTACTTCAGTTTCCTCATAAGTAAAATGGGGCTAATAATAGCATCCACCATCCCAGAATTGTTATGAGAATGAAATGAATTAATATTTGCAAAGTGGTTAGCATAGTGCCTAGTATATTGTAGGTGCTACATAAATAACTACAATCCTTTTGATGTAAGTAGGGTGAGGGAGCCTTGGGAGAACCTGTGATTGGAAGCCAATAAATAGTGAAGAAGATTAATAATTACTACTGTGGGCAGTTTGTAAGGGAATATACAAGAGACAAATGATTTCAGAATAATGGTGAGAAGCTGATTGAAATTATATAGTATGAATTTATGATGCGATAAGTCAGCATGGTTATATAGTTGTTGTACAGTCTGGATGTAGGAACAGAGAAAGAATTGGGGTGGGGGGTGGAGATGGCTCAGTGGATAGAGCACCAATCCTGAAGTCAGGAAGACATGAGTTCAAATCCAGCCTTAGACACTTAACATTCTCTAGTTATGTGGCCCTAGGCAAGTCACTTAAGCCCAATTTATCTTACCCTCCCCCCAGTACATATATACATATATATAAGAATTGGAAGCAATTCAGGCTTCTAGGGGATCAGTAGATTTAGTGTACAAAGGACAAACAATAACCTCTGGGAGTGAGAATTGGAGCTGTCCCATTGGGCACCCGACTGGAACTAGCCCTTGGGCAATTTAGCTCCTTTGCTTTCCTCTTCTTTCCCTTTCCTTCTCTCTGACCACCCTTACTTGCAGGTGATCTGTCCTAAGGAATGTAAATTTTGATTCCTGAAATCTGCAAAATGTCTCGAGGTTTATGGGCAAGGACCATGTGTTAAAAACCAAATTACTCCGTTGTCATTGATTGACCAACAACAGGTTCAGGTCAAGCCCCATTTAGTCATTGTTTGGGCCCTGATTAGCTCAGGGTGACTGTAAATAGCAATTGTTTCTGTTTGGCCAGAAACCCTGAGCATCTTTCCCTCACACACATACATACACATACACATATGCATATGTATGTGTGTATATATATATATATATATATATATATATATATATATATATATGTATTATGTGTGTATCTGTGTATATACAAAATGTATGTGTAGGTAGATATAGATATATGTTGTGTATATATGTGTATGTATATTTAGATAGGTGGATGGATTTTGTTTTTCACTAAGTAAAAGAGCCCATTTTCTGCCTCATTTCTTACCTAGTCTTAATCACTGAGTGTTTCTTCAGTCAAACTGAGATCTGTTAAAGACTTAGCTTTAAAAGATCAAGGTCTCCAAGTGTTTCCATGGTCATTTCCAGTTGTTTTAATCTATATATACATCTTGCCACTGGACACGAATGGCTCTGGAGGGAAAGTGAAGCATGTGAATTTGCACAGCTTTCCCTCACTTAAATCCAATTCACTTGTATGTCATGGCATCTCCTCCCTGATATCATGGTCCTCTTCAAGAATGAAGGACAAACAACAGCAGAAGTAATGGACATTTAAATGATTGAGGATATGTATATGATGCTAGTGAGTGCCTTTTGGAAGAAGCTATGATCATGAAACCTCTATTTGTATAAATTCAAGTGCAACCAGAAGGAAATTGAGGGACTGGGAAGCAAAGAATGATTATAAAGCCTCGAAATAATGAGGCAATTTTGTGGGTGAGGGTTGAGGGTGGAAGAAGGAAGGAAAAAGGGAAACTCTTAAGTTAAAGGTGGAACAAATGCGTGATATGAGAATTGTCAAGGTTTAGAAAAGGCTACAAGGTGTGGATCTGAACTGAAAGTGGGGCTGGAAATCAAGTCCAAACTTTTCATTTTATAGATGAAGTTACTGAGGCACTGATGTAAAATAACAACACACAAGTTACACAGATAAGGAAGAGTTCCCATTTGAACCCAGTTTCCAAATCCTGACTCTTTTTCCTCTGAATCATGCTACAGCATTCCACAAGGCACAGAAGCAGGATGGACTAAGTGGGAAACAAAGGAGAGTATCCCAAGATAGGGAGCGGATAGGCCTACTAATGGTAAGGTAGCCATGCCTAGAGAATCAGGTCTGGTTTGGATAATAAAATGTAAGAAAGTAAGCTTCTTGGGATCAGGGACTCTTTTCTTTTTGTCTTCCTAGACCCAATGCCTGATACATAACAGACAATTAATTATGTAAGTGCATAGCATATAACAGGTGCTGCTTAGTTCTGTATTCTCTGAATTAAATTGGTTTCATTTGGGTGTCTTGGGAAATATGTTTGGGCTAGGCCCAAGAGTAAGTTGGTCTTCACAGAGAATTTCTAGTACAGATGAGACATCTTTAGAAAACCTCAACCTTGGGTTAGATATAATTAAACATAAATATTGGTAACCTTCATAAAACCTTTCTCTGAAGTTCCCCACAGCTCCCTGAAGAATCTACCAGAAAGCTTCCATCTATCTCATTTGCCTTTAAACCCATTTTACCTTAAGCACCAGCATTAAAAATAAACAAAAACCTTCATATTTGATTTTTGTGTTCATTTTCCTTAACATAGCAACTGGCATAGCAACAGTGTTGCTTTTTACTCTTTTTGATTTTAAATGCACAGAATTTCAGGTGCTTTGTGGGTTAAATTGACTGTTGTGAGTTAGCCTGGAAGCATAACCACCATTTATAATGTCTTAGCTGCTGGAAGATGCATTCTGTGTTCCAAACAACTAATTGAATTGGAGACGCCTGTATAGCTCCATTTCAAGCCCTAGTTGTATTTGTTTAAATGTTTTAAAGTACTCAGAAAGAAAATAATCTAGCTCTTTTAAATAACAAGAGGAAAATATGGAAATAAGAATGGTAAATGGAGAATCTTTTAATATTAGAGGTAAATTGGAAATATATGTGGGTTTATGACTTCAAAGGACAAGGAACTAAGTAAAGGAAGAAAAGTAAGGTGAGAATAATCTGATTGGAAAAAGAACTTAAATTAGTTTTATCAAGTCGTGGGAAGACAGTTTGTGGCATATTTCCTCTCATCTCTTTTTGTCTTTGCTTTGAATAAGGAAAAATGAAGAAATGAGGAAAAATCTTTACCCAGATGCATGTGTTGGGGGTGGGGTGAGGTGAGGTAGAATCCAACAGGCTCAAGTTCAGAGAATAAGACGTATATAGAAAAAAAAAACTTGCTATAAGAAGTCTTGTTGAGGGAAGTTAAGTAATGCTATAATGCACAAAACATTGGGCTTGGAATCAGGAAAACTCATATGAGTTCAAATCTAGCCTCAGACACTTACCAGATCTGGGACCTACTTGATCCCAAGTCAGTCACTTCACCCTGTTTGCCTCCTTTTTTCATTTGTCAAATGAGCTGTAGAAAAAAATGGCAAATGACTCCAGTATCTTTGGCAAGAAAACTTCACAGACAGTCAGATATGACTGTAAAACAACTGAACAGTAACTTCTAATTCAAGAGCTAGTATTCTCTCCACCATACCAACTATTTGTCGTGTGTGTTGTTGAAGGGACTCCTGAGTCCGAGGTTGCTTCCAACTCTGAGATTCCAACTTTGTGTGAACAAAGTTTTGGGTTTTTTTGTTTGTTTTTAATTTTAAAATGGTATATTGGGTAGAAATGCATGCAATTCTCTCCTCCTTGACCTCTTCTTTTCTCCAGTTACTTATTCTGCAGTATAGAAAGTCACCACTTTTCACTTATCGCAACTACTTCAATTACAGATCATGATGCCTTAAAAGGATCAAAACAAGTTTTGAAGGTTTGATTCTGTGACCCAAGTCTATAAAATAATAATAGCCAACCTCCTAAGAGAAGCCTTTCCTGTTCCCCATATTCCTGGGCTCCCTTCCTCTCAAATTATCTTGAATTTAACCATTTACATAATCTATCTTCCCAGTAGAATATAATCTCTTTGAAGGTCTATGATTGTCATTGATTTTTTGTCCTTACATCCCCAGCTTTATATAATATAATGCTTTATATTATTTTGGAAAATGCTTATTTAATTACATGATATATGTGGTGATTGGCATTCTCTCACTTAAGCTTCACAAAACACAATGCAATGAAACCATTATTATTTATACTCACTTTACAGTTGGGTAGTACAAAACCTAATTTCAAATCCAACCTCGGATGTGTGACCTTGGGCATTTCATTTAAATTCTCTCAGCCTCAGTTTCCTCATGAGAATAAGAAAAGCTCCTGCCTCCCAGGGTTTTTGTGAGTATAAAATATGATATTTGTAAAATGCTGTGCAAATCTTAAGGCACTGTATAAATGATATTATTGTTATTATTACTAAGACTACTACTATTATAACCATCACCACCACATTCTTGTTAGTTACTACTACTTCCGCTCTCACTACCACTGCTCCTACTACCACTTTCACTATCACTGCTACTACTACCAATACCACTACCACTGTTACCACCCCTGTGACCATTGCTGCTCCCACTGCTATTACGGCTATTGCTACTGCAACTATAGATTGGGGAACTGAGGCTTAGATGCTTGTATCATTACTCAGTTTTCCTAGCATAACTAGTATTCCTAGAATAACAAATTTGAAACTGGAAGGAATCTCTCAAGCTATTTATACCAATCCCCTCATTTTATAAAGGAAGAAATTAAAGGTCAAAGAAGTTAATGACTTTCTATAGATCCCACTAGTAGTAGTTACTCCTGAGTCAGGATTTGAGCCCAAGACTTATGACTCCAGAGCCAGTGTCTTTTCACTCTCCCTAGCTGCTAAAATGCTGACTGTATCATTGCTGTTGATAGTTGCTGCTGGAAGTAGTCTGATAAATTCTTGTCGCCCTGGGTGATTCACAATCCAGTTAACAAATAAATACTACTTTGAATAACACAGTCCATTACACATGAAGAACTTGCTATACTTTATAGATTTTCTCTTGATAATTCTTTTATTAATCCTGAAGTGAGGGAGAAGATAGGAATGGCAGCTCTCATTTGTATACCATGTCAAAGTTTACAGAGTACTTAGAAACCTTGTGGAGGAACAAGTATTATTCTCTTCCCATTTTTCCTCAAGAAATTGAGATTTAGACAGACTAAGCCTATGGTTGTACAGCTAGTGTCAGAGAGAGGATTAATGAAGGAATGGGTGAAAATGCATTTACTAAGTATTTACTTTGGGTCAAATACTGTGCTTATCCCCACTGGAGAATCAAATAGAAAACTGAGCTGGTCCTTACTTTCAAGAAACTCATATTTTAATTGGAGGAGATAAGGAAGATTAAGTTGCAGGAAGAGAAGCCTATGGGTCTGTAACCATCAGTAGCAGTGCAGATGGTAAGGCCCACTGGTTTAAAGGGTTCAATTACAGGCAAGGCAGATGGCAAAGCTCAGAAATTTGAGGGCATAATGGTGGAGCAGGTGGTAAAGTGTGCTTTATTTCCTACAGCAGGCACATCTCTTACACGGGGATAGGAAGGCCTAACTGAATGGTATTGTGACTATTGAGTTCTGAACTGAGGACAAACCCATCTTCATTTATTTAGCTTTTTCTCTTATACCACATGTTTCCCATCATGGGAAAAAAACCTAGATTGTGGTGTGAAGAGAAGAGAAGTAATAATGTCCCTGAGGCCTCATAGAGAATTGCCCATGAAAGTGGGACTCCATCCAGATTTTGAGTCTATATCTTGACCTCATTGTCCCTCCTGCCACTTACGTCATTTTCATCCTTCTTTTTCCTTGTATTCTGTCACTGTTGCATTAAAATATTATTCTGAATGAGAGGCATTGTGATATACTAAATAGATTTCTCTAATATTGATGTTAGGAAGAACTGAGTTAAAGTCCTGCCTTTGACATAGACAACAATGTGACTATAGGCAAGTCACTTAATTTTTCAGTGTCCCAATCACCTACAACACTGAATTATAGATGGATCAGAGATTTGTATTAGTGAATGGAGCGCCCTACCTGATTGTAAACATAACTCTGAACAACAACCAAAAAAAATCTGAATTTAGGCCATAATTGCTAAATTTAAACTTCTTTGAAAGGAGAAAGAATATGAATATATCCTGAAAAAAATACTAATTATAGACTATCCTCAGGTTTTCAATGTGTAGGGGAATAGAGCCTATATTTAGACCAATATGAGAGTATTTTCAGTTCTTTCCTTTGCCAGTCTATTCTGACATTTCTACACTGTTGAGAACTGTTTTTTTGTTGCTTCCTAAAATGAGTCATGAGCAAAGATATACATGCATCTGAATACTTTGGCTCTATTTCAGACTGAGGCAAAGTCATTCTTTACAGCTGACCCAAAGGGGAGATGAGGTGCCACACACAGTGCCCGATTGTCTTCTTCTCTTGGCTCAGCCAATTTATATTCTGTCTTGCAAAGTTCAGCTCCTGTCTGAAGCTTTCCTCTACTACATTGGTCCTCTTGAATTTTCCTCAGCTCAGAACTCCATAGCTACAATACCACCCAATTTGGTAGTTAGCCATGTGCTGTCCCTATCTGAGAAGCATGTCTGCTGTCAGGGGAATAAAAGCACTAGATTCATCATCAAGAGATGCAGGTTAGAGTCCCAGCTAATACTGCTAGCCAATTATGTGACTCTCTGATTTCTTCTCTTCTCTGTGTCTCTGTTTCTTCATCTGGAAAACAATGTCATGGAATTGAACTAGATCAAGGATTCTTAACCAATTTTTTTTGACATGGACCACTTTGTCAGCCTCTTTGAGAGATTCTAAACTCTCTACTGATTCTTTCTCATGAAAACATTCAGAAGAATATTTTTAAATGCATAAAATAAAAAGATATTTTGATTACAAAAAATATTGAAATATAATTTTCAAAATATATATTTAAAATAAATTTCATAGATTTCAAGCTAGAAATTTTTGAACTAGCTGATCTCTGGGGGTACTTTCCAGTTCTGAATTCTATGATAACATAAGCTTTGAATAAAAATTAATCTAACCAGGAAATCATTATATACTTCAACAATACTATAAGATGATCAATTCTGATAAATGCAGACCTCTTCAACAATGAGATGAACCAAATCAGTTCCAATACAGCAGTAATGAACTGAACCAGCTACACCCAGCGAAAGAACTCTGGGAGATGACTATGCACTACTACATAGAATTTGTCGACCTGCATTTTTGATTTTTTATTTCCTTCACAGGTTAATTGTCTACTTTTTCAAAGTCCGATTCTTTTTGTACAGCAAATAATTGTATGGACATGAATACATATATTGTATTTAACATATACTTTAACATATTTAACATATATTGGTCAACCTGCCATCTGGGGGAGGGGGGAGGAGGAAGGAGGAGAAAAATTGGAACAAAAGGTTTTGCAATTGTCAATGCTGAAAAATTACCCATGCATATATCTTGTAAATAAAAAGCTATAATAAAAAAATTAATCTAAGTTTAGTAATAGGTATTAAATGCCCGCTATAATACATGTCATATGATAAATACATTAACAAAATGCAAAAGTGCTACATGAAGTGGAAGTAGTGATTGGGGAGCTAGAGAAGGCTTTCTGGGGATAAATAGATAGCATTAAAGATGAAGCCCATATCACCTACACCCACAGCTGCCATAATGATGGTCCTAAAAAACAGGTGAAATTTGAACATAGGTCTTTTGATTTCAAGTCCATGTTGCTTTTCTAAAAGAGAAATTACTTAAATTGTTTTTAATAATAAATTTTATTAATTCCTTTTGTTTTTTATATCATATTTATTTTTGCTAATACCTTAACCTCCTCCAAATTGAATTCCTGATTACAACAAGAAAAATATAGTCAAAAACAACTGTTAGAGTAACCAAATTTGGCACAGTTCTGCCCTAATAGGCTTCCACCACTTTGCTAGGAGGAGTAAAATAAGTTTCATTAGTTGTTCTTTGGGACAATTCCCAGATCTGTTTATCCAACTTGAATCTCTTTGCTGAGCCACATCCTCATTCCCAACTGCCTCATAGATGTAGTAAGTTGGATGTCCTGTAGGTATCTCAAATTCATCATGTGCAAAGTGGAACTTAATTTTTCTCCCAATCCTCTCTTCTGGATTTCCTATCATTTGTTGAGGGTACCACCATCCTCACCGTCTCTCAAGCTTGTTATATTTTTTAATTATTATTAATTATAGTTTTTATTTACCAGATATATGCATGGGTAATTTTACAGCATTGGCAATTGCCAAACCTTTTGTTCCAATTTTTCCCCTCCTTCCCCCCTCCCCAGATGGCAGGTTGACCAATACATGTTAAATATGTTAAAGTATACCTTTGACCCAGCAGTGCTAATACTGGACTTATATCCCAAGGAAATACTAAAGAAGGGAAAGGGACCTGTATGTGCCAAAATGTTTGTGGCAGCCCTTTTTGTAGTAGCTAGAAACTGGAAAATGAACGGATGCCCATCAGTTGGAGAATGGTTGGGTAAATTATGGTATATGAATGTTATGGAATATTATTGTTCTGTAAGAAATGACCAACAGAAGGAATACAGAGAGGCTTGGAGAGACTTACATCAACTGATGCTGAGTGAAACGAGCAGAACTAGGAGATCATTATACACTTCAACAATGATACTGTATGAGGATGTATTCTGATGGAAGTGGATATCTTCAACATAGAGATGAGCTAATCCAATTCCAATTGATCAATGATGCACAGAATCAGCTACACCCAGAAAAGGAACACTGGGAAATGAGTGTAAACTGTGAGCATTTTTTTTACCCCAGATTATTTTTACCTTCCGAATACAATTCTTCCTTTGCAACAACAATAACAAAATTCGATTCTGCACATATATATATTGTACCTAGCATATACTATAAGATATTTAATATGTATGGGAATGCCTGCCATCTAAGGGAGGGGGTGGAGGGAAGGAAGGGAAAAATTCAGAACAAAAGGGAGTACAAGGGATAATGTTATGAAAAAAAAAAAGTTACCTATGCATATGTACTGTCAAAAAATGTTATAATTATAAAATTGATATTAAAAATATGTTAAAGTATAAATTAAATACAATATATGTATACATGTCCAAACAGTAGTTTTGCTGTACAAAAAGGATCAGACTTTGAAATAGTGTACAATTAGCCTGTGAAGGAAATAAAAAATAAAAGTGGGCAAAAATAGAGGGATTGGGAATTCTATGTAGTGGTTCATAGTCATCTCCCAGAATTCTTTCACTGGGTGTAGCTGGTTCAATTCATTACTGCTCTATTGGAACTGATTTGGGTCATCTCATTGTTGAAGATGGCCACATCCATCAGAATTGATCATCATATAGTATTGTTGTTAAAGTATATAATGATCTCTTGGTTCAGGCTTGTTATCTTAACTCCTCACACACCTCACATGTCCAATCTTTTGTCAAATTTTGTGATTTCTACTTGCCCAACATTTGGAGTATAAGTTCCCTTCTCTCAGATCTAACAACCCCAGCTGTAGTTCATAGGCAGCTAGATGGTACAGTGGTTTGGAGTTAGGAAGTTGTGTTGCTTTTGTTCATTCTTTTTAGGTGGGTCCAACACTTTGCAATTCCATTTGGGGTTTTCATGACAAAGCAACTGGAATAATTTGCTATTTCCTTCTTCAGATCATTTTGAAAACGAGGAAATTATAACAAACAGGGTTAAGTGACTTGCCCAGGATCATACAGCTACTAAGTATTTGAGCTCAGACCTAGCTCTCTAACCATTGTACCATGGTGTTTAAGAAAGCCTAATTGGTTGACTTTACTGACTGCTTAAAGCTTTTCTATCTTCTGACTTCAATTTCTCCATTTTCTTTGATGTTTTTAGAATACAACCTGGCAGTCATAGTGCTTAATCAAAATTGTATGCACAATTTTATAGCCCTTTAGGCATAGGTCCCAATTATTCTTTTTTTCCCCTGAGGCAGTTGGGGTTAAGTGCCTTGCCTAGGGTCACACAGCTAAGCCTAAGGTAAAATTTGAACTTGGGTCCTCCTGACTTCAGGGCAGTTATTCTATCCTCTGCACCATCTAGCTGCCCCCCAAATATATTTCAGAATGGTTGGATCAGATCACAACTCCACCAATGCATTAGTGTCCCTATTTTTCCAAATCCCCTTGAGCACTTGTCATTTTCATTTTTTGTCATATTAGCCAATCTGATAGGTGTGAGATAGTACTTAAACATTGTTTTAATTTTCAGTTCTTCTGAAAATTGCCTGTTTATATCATTTGACCATTTATCAATTGGGAAATGACTCATTTAAAAAAAAATAAATTTAGCTCAACTCCTTGTGTTAGAAAATTGAGACTTTTACCAAAGAAACTTGCTACAAAAAATTTTCTCCATTTTCCTGCTTTCCTTTTAATTTAGGCTGAATTGGTTTTGTTTGTAAAAAAAAACCCTTTTAATTTCATGTAATCAAAATTATCCATTTTACTTCCCTTGACTTTTTCTGCCTCTTACTTAGACATAAACTCTTCTCTTATTTATATATCCGACAGGCAAAATTGTTCATACTCCCTTAATTTGCTCATGATATTATCTTTTATGTTTAAATCACATGCCCATTTTGAGAGATATTGATCTATAACTAATTTCTGCTATACTGTTTTTTAGTGTTTCCAGATATTTTTGTCAAATGGTGAGAGTGATAGGGTTCTAGTGACAGTCAGAGAGTTGTGGAAATCCCCTTTTAGTTGGAGGCACAGGTTCTTCATGAAAGAATTCACAAAACCAAAGAGTTTTAGGTGACAAAAATGGAAGCTTATTGTTGAATTAGAAGTCAATTTTGCTAGAAAAACTGATTTCTTTAGTGGCAAAGTCCTACTAGGGAAATGGAGGCTGACACTGAGAAGAGAATTTCTTCTCAGTGGGCAGGGTCCTTGTAGCTATACCAAATAGTCAGAGCATGCTACTTTTGACCTTCTGCAAAGAAATGAGTAAACAGAAATCTATTTTATAAGCAGATCTTGGGGGGGAGGCTGGGGCAGTTTGAGCTTATCAGGCCAGGATCTCCCACCAAATGAAATTGCTTTGAAGGCTTTTTCAACCTGAATTTGAATGGAGATTCAGCTATCAATGGAGGTGATTTGCCTTAGAAATGGCCCAGTTGGATGATGCCACTTAACTTGTCTGGGGAGATAAGCTTCTCAGAAGGGCCTGAGACTCAAATCTCCCTTCTTTATAGATCAAAGAGTACACAATTTTAAAGTGTTAATTTTACAAATCAAAAGGGAACACCCCCATCAAGAGTACTTGCTTCCAAGGTTTGGATCTTTTGGTTTACCAAACACTAGATTACCATAGCTACCTACTTACTGCTGTATATTGTGTACTTGATCTGATTCTACTGTATTTCTATCACTCTATTTCTTAGCCAATACTAGATTATTTTGGTAATAATTGTTGCACTGTAATATAGCCTAAAATTTAGTAGGCCTTCTTTCTTCACTTTTTTCATTGATTTCTTTGATACTCTTGACCTTTTGTGAAATAGCATTTACTAAGTGCTAAGAATACAGATGGGAAAGTGGAGTCATTCCCTGCTCTCAAGAAATTCATATTCTAATGAGGGAGACAATTTGTATAAGAAGTTCTAGCTGGGAGTCAGATGGAAAAGTCCCATGGTCCTGGGGGTAAGGTGACAAAGCAAGTGGTAATTTACCTTCTAGACTAGGGTGATGGCTACATAAATAGAGGAGAGTTATTGGATATAAGAGGTATTATGAAGATAGAGTTGACAGGATTTGGCAAATAACTGGAAGTTGGGAACAAGAGAAAAGGGTCAGAGATGGTTCAGGTTTCAAGCCTAGATGACTTGGAACAAAGGTGCATCATTGACAAAAAATAGGTGGTGGGAGAGATGTGATAGGAAATGTAGATACTGTAAAAACAAGCTACCAATAAAATATTAGTAAAAAACATACAGATAAAAATTGGGAAGATGGAAGAATGGCAGGGAAAATGAATTTAGTTTAAGTCATTTCAGTTTGTCTAGCAGCCTCTTGGAAATGTGGGGATGACTTTCAGGGGAGAGAATGGGGCTCCATGGATTCTAGATTGGAGTCAGATGATCTAGGTTTGAATCTTGGCTTTGCCACTTAATTTTCTCCTTCCCTCCCCTTTTCTTTCCTCCCTCCCTATACCCCCCTCACCTAAAATTACATAATCTCAGTTCTTTACTTGTAAAAATAGGGATTGTCCAATTATTCTTGTGCAACAAGAAAACTGTATGGTTCTGCACACATATATTATATCTAGGATATACTATAATATATTTAACATGTATAAGACTGCCTGCTATCTAGGAGAGGGGATGGAGGGAGGGAAGAGAAAAGTCAGAACAGAAGTGAATGCAAGGGATAATGCTGTAAAAAATTAACCATGGATATGTTTTGTCAATAAAAAGTTATAATTAACTTTAAAAATAGGGATTGAACTGGATGATGCCTAAGGCCCCCCTCAACTATTCTGAGGGTCTTCTGCACTGAAATGATGGTTGCCATGAAGGTAGAGAAAATTGTCAAGGAAGAAAAGACTGATAACAGATCCTTGGAGGACAACCACTTTATTTTAAAAGTTTTAATATTTTATTTTTTCCAATTAATTGTAAAAACAATTTTAGACTTCATTTTTGCAATTTTAAGTTAAAAATTATATTCCCTTCTTCCTCATTGAGAAGGCAAGCAATTTGATAAAAGTTACACATGTACAGTCATGTAAAACATATTTCCATATTAGTCATGTTGTGAAGAAAACAGATTAAAAAAAAAAGAAAATTAAAAAAAAAACTATGCTTCAGTCTGCATTCAGATTCCATCATTTCTTTCTCTAGAATTGCATAGCATTTTTTTTTTTTGTCATTGGTCCTTTGGAATTATCTTGAATCTTTCTATTACTGAGAATAGATAAGTCATTCACAATTGATCATCATACAATATACTGTGTATAATGTTCTCCCAGTTCTGTTCACTTCACTCAGAATCAGTTCATGTAAATCTCTCCAGGTTTTTCTGATAGCATCCTGCTTTCATTTCTTGTAGCACATTAGTGTTCTATCACAATCATATACCACGACTTGTTCAAATATTCCCCAATTGATGGGCATCCCCTCCATTTCCAATTCTTTTTCACAACAAAAAGAGCTGCTTGGAAAAAAAAAAGTGTGTGTGTGTATGTGTCTTTCCTTTTAAAAAATCTTGTTGGGAATTAGCAGTGCTATTTCTAGGTCAAAAGGTAAACACAATTTTGAAGTCCTTTGGATATAGTTCCAAATTGTTCTCCAGAGTGTTTGGATCAATTTACAATCCAACCAACAATATATTAGGAGATACCTATATTTAAGGGGTAGGATGAAGGAGAACCAATGAAGGAAACTAAGAAACTGACTGAGAGCAGAGTAGAGGTTGTACAGAGTGTCAAGGCTTCAGAATAGCCCAAGGACTAAGGAAGGAAAAAGCATAACAGTTAGCAGTTAAGAAGACAGGGATGTTATATTCAGACATTAAAGTAAAATGGAGAGTGTTAGACTTGAATCAATCAGTAAAAATTTATTTAGCATCTGCTATGTACCAAGTCTGTACTAAATTCTGGGGCTACAAAAAAAGAGGCAAAAGTCAGTCCCAGCCCTCATGGAGATTACAATCTTATGGGGGAGATAACATGCAAATATATATATATACAAATCAAGCTATATCCAAGATTGACAGGAAGTAATTAAGAGAGGGAAGGCACTAGAATTAAGAGGGGTTGAAAAAGGCTTTCAATGGACTTTTAGTTGGATTTAAAGGAAGTGAGGGAGATCAGTATGTACAATAGAAAAGAAAGTGTTCTAGGTCTGGGAAATATGCCCAGAATTAACATGGAGTTGGAAAGATTTAAGTTCAAATTCTGACTAATCTATTTGACTATTGGTATGTCACTTAAAGTCTTTGGACCTCAGTTTATTCAGCTATAAAACAGGATTAATAATGCTTGCAGTACCTACTTCACAGGGTTATTGAGCTCAAAGGAGATTATATTCATAAAGTCCTTTGCAAACCCGAAGGTGGTACATGGTCAATTATTATGTATCAGTATTATGATGTCTAAAATATGATTGTGAATTTATTGGAAAAAAAGGTAGGAAGATACTGATAGGGGAACTGTCTCTGACTTTGGGGGGAACATTTGAGAAATTCCTTGAACCCTAGGAGAAGCTCTCTCCTGAGAAATCCCTGCCCTAGGGAATCAAGATAAGTAGCTTCATTCTGTAATCCTGGAGGAGACCTGCACACCCCCATTGATATTACTCACTACTGATTACATCCTTTATTGAGTTGAAGATTAGTTGGGGTACACTCATTCAACTGAAAATCTTCTATTCAGTTGGAAGATTTTGGTCTGATTTCAACTCAAACTGCACCCAGCCCCTAACCAAAGTTTCAAATGATAAAAAGGGGCAACTTGGGGCACTTCCTGGCAGAGGCCCAAAGCAGGAGTCATGCTTGGCATAATTGCCTGTAAGGACCCTCTGCCCACTGAGAAGACATTCTCTTCTTAGTGTCAAGCCCTCTTTATCTTTCTCACCTATTTCCCTAGCAGGACTACGCCCTTCTTTACCTCTCTGTTAGGATTTCTCTGCTAGGAACTTTACCTTACCTTTGAGGAAGTCAGTTTTCCAAGCCAAGACTGACTTCTCAGTTCCAACAATAAACTTCTTTTTGCCAGTCTAACTTTTCGGGTTCGTAAATTCTTTTACAAAGAACCTGTGCAGATCAGAAGGGATTCCCACAACTCTGCCCTGTGCCGAACCTCATCACTCCTACATACAGGTATACAGAGATGTGAAAAAGCACAAACAAGTAGGAAGAATCAGTATTCAAATAGAAGGAATTGAAGGTCATTTATCTCCCAAGGATATTGTAGAAGAAATTCAGTTAGCCAACATACATTTATTAAAAGCTCACTATGTGCCAGGCTAAAATGAGATTGTCTCTCCCTTTAAGATGCTGACAGTCTAACTGGAAGGAGACAAGAGGTATATATAGAGGTAGTCAGGTAGCAAAGTGGATGGAGTCAAGAAAACAAGTTCAAATATAGCATCAGATACCTACTAGCTGTATGACCTTGGATATACAGTAACCTCCGTTTCTCTTTGGACACAAGTAACCTCTATTTGCTACAATTTCCTCATATGTAAATAAAGATAGTAATAGTACCTACCTCTTGGGGTTATAATGAACAAATGCAACATTTGTAAAGCATTTAGTACAATATATGATACATAGTAGCTGTATTTATATAATATATATTTATATAATATATATAATTATATATAGCATATATATATATAAATGCACCTACTATATATACTATGTATAGACGCACACACTATGTGTACATACACACACACACATATGCCAGCTATAGTTATTAATAGGTATATATGAAAAAGGTAATTTGGGGAAAGAGAGATACTTAATCTGAGTCTTGAAGGAAATTAGAGATTTTAAATGGCAGATGTGGGTGGAGAGTGTATTCAAAGCATGAGGGACAGCCTGGGCAAAGGTCCAGAGACTGGAAATGGAATTCCATGTATGAGGAACAGAAAGAAGGCCAGTGGAGTACATGAAAGGGATTAGTGTGAAATAAAGTTGGACAGGTGGGTCGGAGCTGGATTGTGAAAGACTTTTAAAGTCAAAGAGATTTGCTTCATATTTGTAACAAAGTAATTTTTGCTTTTTTTTTTTTTTTTTACTTGGGAATACTGTGGGAGAAGATGAGATGAGCAAGCTATAATGTTGCTTGAAAAGGAGAAAAGAAAGCACTGAAAAGAACAGAAAGAAATTGAGAAGTAAATAAACCAGCAGGACAATTTTGAAAGCAACATGTGGAATTTCTTATATGCTCATGTACACCACGCTATTTTGTGGGCTTCACATATCCTCATTTTTTTGTCCTGCTTCATATATGTTCCTTTTTGAAGATGTTCATTAAATTCAAAATAAAAAAGAATTTTAAAGGCCAAACAAAAGATTATATTTCGATCATCTGTAATAGGGAGTCATAGTAGTTCATTTTTCATTCTGGAAGAGGACCAATTATTTCAGGAGGGCAATGTCTTGATTTGCAAGTGAATTGGATTTAAGCGGCAATACTGTACCACTATTATATGCAAATAAGTTGGATTTGAGTGAGAAAGGGCTTTGCAAGGGCACCTGACTCACTTTCTCCTCCAGAGCCATATGGGTCCAGTGACAGGCTGTAGATCAAGAGAACTGAAGATGCTCCTGGATCCAGTGGGAGACCTTAGCCTTTTTAAGCTAAAATCTTCAAGAGGTCTCAGTTTGATTGTGGCTGCACCCATTCATTGATTAAGGTGAGGTAGTAATTGAGACTAAGAATCAAAAAAGAAAGAGAAAAGAAGGAAGAAGGGCATCAAGGAATGGGGAACAGGCAAGCATCAAAGAATGGGGGAGGCAGGTGGGCATCAAGGAATGGGAAGAAGGCAGACAAGCAGGCATCAAGGAATGGGGGAAGTCAGGCGGACATCAAGGAACAGAGGAGGAGAAGACTCAGAGTTTCTGGTCTAAGCAGAAACGATTGCTATTTATTCAATCTGAATCAATCAGAACCCACACAATGACTAAATGGGGCTTGACCTAGGATCTGTTGATGGCCAATGAGAATCAGATTGATGCACAATAGGAGAATTACATGGTCAGATCTTCACTTAGGGAAATGACTGGTAGATGGATTGGAGTGGGGAATGACAAAGTTCAAAAGAAAAAACATTTTATTAAAGGATTAATATGTGCCACAAACTCTGCTTAGCCATCACTGTCTTACCCAAATGTGGAGATTTCCTTCTTAAGAACTGGGTTTGACTCAGTGATCTGAGGTCCTTTCCAACTCTGAAAGGCCATTCTCTGCTACCAGTTGCCCTTTCTTCTTGATTTTAAAGAACTCTAGCTTGGCTCTCAGTAACTGTAATCCTAACTGCACCGAAAATCCAAATAGAGCTCAGAGACCTTTTAAAAGTCTATGAAAAGTGAACAGTTGGCAACATGGGTCTGTTGACTTGTTTTAATGTCAGGATTTAACAGTGCTCCATGAAAGATTTAATAGGAGTTGTTTTGCATATAGTGATTGTAAAAGAGTTCTTCTTGCCAAAAAATAAAATTTGATAGATGTGTAGGGACATCCTGGCACAGAGAAATTAATGTTGGATTTGGACTCGGAGGACCTGGCTTCAATCTCAATCCTAACAGCACCTCTCTAGGGACCTCATTTGTAAAATAAGAAAGTTAGACCTCCAAGGTCCTAGTGGAAGAAGAGAAAGAAGAGTCCATTTTTCTTTTGGTGTTCTCAAGAATTTTTAAAAATTAAAATAATTTTTTCAATGAGTGAAAATCCATCTTTTCTTCTTCCTACTAATACCCCAACCACAACCCCCCATTGAAAAAGAAAAAAAATGCCTGAATACTTATAATAAATATGAATAAATCTTCATATTGATCATTTGATCCTAGGAATTTATACCTATCAATTAATGTTTGACTATTTCTCAAACACTGAAAGGTGATGGGAATGCAAAGACATGAGAAAAGCTGCAGAATGAAAATCTTTACTCTCAAGGAGCTTACTTTCTATTGAAGTGTATGTGTGTGTGTGTGTGTAAGGGAAAGACAGACGTACCTGCACACATACAGACAGACACAGAAAGAGACAGGATGGAGATGGAGAGACGCACACAGAGAGAGACAGAGGTAGAGACACACACAGAGAGACAGGTGGAGAGATGGAGAGACAGAGAGAGACAGAGAGACAGAATAAATGAAAAAGTGAGAATATATTTTGGACCAGATCTATGATTTCATTGAAATAGGGAAGAATCCTGATTGACTCTTCATGACCCCATTTGGCAAAAATACTGGATTGGTTTGCCATTTCCTTCTCCTGCTCATTTTGCAGATGAGGAAACTGAGGCAAACAGGGTGAAATGACTTGCTCAGAACCACACAGCTAGGAAGTGTTTGAGGCCAAATTTGAACTCAGGTCTTCCTGACTGCATTTCAGACACTCTATCCACTGCACTATATATATGCTAAATGCATATTATCGCTTTCTCTGCAATTTATAGTTTTGAGAGTTCATATTAACATCGAGAGGGTTAGTGATTTGCTCAGGATCACACAATCAGCATGTCAGAAGCATGATTGGAACTTAGACCTTTCTGACTCTAAGATCAGCTCTCTATGCATAATGATAAACTACCTCTCCTATATGTGTTAGTGTAGTCATATCGCCACTATAGCTTGTCTATAGCTCTAAATTTCAATAAAAA
Source organism: Sminthopsis crassicaudata (assembly GCF_048593235.1). Taxonomy (NCBI): domain Eukaryota; kingdom Metazoa; phylum Chordata; class Mammalia; order Dasyuromorphia; family Dasyuridae; genus Sminthopsis; species Sminthopsis crassicaudata. The sequence continues at coordinate 224,620,148 of NC_133619.1, forward strand.
CCAGCAAGTATAGTCTTTTCAAAGCCCAGCTGGATAAGTAATAATGACCATTGAAATTTTCAAAGAATTTTAAGGTTTGCAAATCACTTTGAACTCAGGCAAATTGGACTCGAGTCTCAGCACTGGTTTTGTTATTGTCCAGTCATGGGACACAAAGAACCCCAAGCTCTAGAAACCCATATTTTTGCCTTGATCCTGATCTGTTCCATAAAGTGATTTGTATTCAGCCAGTTCTTGCTCTTTTTGTCCCAGGTTTTTTGTCTGCAGAGTAAATACTAATGGAGGAAATGGAATAATATTTACAAAGTGCCTTGGATAATAATGGTAGAAATAAACTAAGATTACCGGGGCTCTGGTCTGAAAAACTCTTTCTCTTATTTTTAATGAGTCCCATGGTAATTGTTGTTGTTATAAGAGACTGATTCTGTAATCAAAAAGATTGTGAGTTATTGAGTGGCTGTGGAGAATGCAACATTAGAAATCTAGAAGGTATGTTTTTGAATGCTATCTCTGCTACTTGTGTGATTTAGGATGTCACTTAACTTCAATTTCTATGTGTGAAATGAAGGAACTTAGTCTAGTTCTTTAATATCCATTTCAGCTCTGAATTTTACAAGTCTATGATCCTTTGATGCTCCAGGGTTCTTACCTTGGAGTCCATGAACTTGTTTTTTAAATGAAGGGTTCTCTTTGTTTTTTAGGCATTTGGGATTAAGTGACTTGCCCAGGGTCACATAGCTAGTAAATATTTCAGACTGGATTTGAACTCAGGTTCTCATGACTCCCGGGTCAGTTGTCTATCCACTGCACCACCTAGCTGTCTCTTAAATTAAGCTTTATTTTATGTTTAGATCCCATAAACTTGTTGTTAAAACATTTCTGTTAACTGTAATTCAGAATAATTGGTTTCCTCTGGGGCCCTATGTATTTTATTTGTATATCTAAAAGCTATACACTTCTTCACTAAACTGACACCAAAGGGATTGATGACCAAGATAAGGTTATGAAGCTCTAATTTAGAAGCTTATGAATGGAAATTAGTTGCAGAATCTTGAAGTCCAAAAGAACTCAAAGGTTGCCTGCTGGTCAAGAGTAACTTTCTACAGCATTTCCAATTTGGATTCACACAGCCTTTGCCTGAAGACTTAAGTGACAAGAAAATCCATTACTCTTCAAGGTCTATTCTACTTTTGGAGAGTTCTAATTGTTAGGAGATTTTTGTTCTGTCTTGTTTTGTTTTTTCCCCTTAAACTTAACCTTAAAATTGTTTCTTGGCATTTTCCACCAATATTTCCTAGCTTTTCCCATCAGTTCCAAATAGAGCAAGACAAAACTCTCTTCAATAGGATGCCTCTTCAATGAATCCCCAGAGATAGCTGTTATGTCTTCCCTAAGCCTTCCTTTTTCTAGGCTAAGCATCTCCCAGTTTTCTAAACTAATCTGGTTCCCCATCTCTAAATGCTCTTCATTTTTTAAATGTCATATAATATGGTACTTGCCACAGAACATAATTCTCCAGATGTGATTAGGCCAGAGGAGAAGAGTGGGACTATCACCTCTCTGATTCTGGACACAAACTGAATGCCTCTTTCCTTAACATTATAGTGTCTTACTATCTTTTAGAATTTCATTAAATTTATTGTTCACTGAGAATCCCTAGCTTTCTCTCCCCTACATGAACTAAACAAATGGTTCACATCTTGTACTTGTGAAGTTGGTTTTTTAAACTCCAAGTTCAGGGCTTTATCTTTTTCTGAAAAGTCATTTTATTCAATTAGGTCCAATGTTCTTATCTGTCACAATCTTTCTGAATTCTGACTCTTTCACCCACCATATTTGCTATCTTTCCCAGCTCTTGTGTTACCTGCAAACCTGATAAGCTTGCCTTCATTAAAATCATTGATAAAATGTGTTAAGCAGCATAGAACCAAGGACAGATTAGCTCTACAGAAAACTCTGGTCCAGATGATATAGCACTAGGGTGACATATAAGAAGATGGTTAGATGTAGTGATACCAGTGCTTAGTACAGTGCCTGGCATATAGTAGGTGCTTAATAAATGTTTATTAATTATTAAATGTATATTAATAATTAATATTAATGACATTAATAAATGTTCTTGATTAATCAATTGGGAGGAATCATGAAGCTAAAAGACCAGATGGAAAGCCTGCTGGGACCTGTCATCAGAGAGAGATGTTTGCTGGGTCTTTCCTCAATAGAAGAAAGAAGAAAGTATAAGAAAAGCGCTGAACCTAGAGACAGAAGGTTCAAATCTCACCTTTGACACAAACCCTCAGCCTCAGATAATGCCCTAAGTTAGAGTCATAAGTTAAGAGTTGATCACCACCTTGGGAGGAGAGAGTGCCCATAGAATAGATTCCCACAGGAATGACATCACAGATATTTGATGAAGTGACAGCTTCTCCAACACAGGGAGTAAGTGGAGAAGGAAAGGGCATTTAAATTTAGATACCTCATGAAAATTAAACTTTCTATGGCAACTGTGTTGATGTCTCCTCTGCTCTCAGTTGCTAGCAAAATCCTGTCCTTGATACTCAGGGCTTTGTGTCAGGACAGAGAGGGCCAGCTTCTAAGCACTCCTTGAATTGAAATGCCCGGTCACATTGCAATAGAGCAGATGTGATCTTTGCTGCTTGTCAAATAAAAGGAGAGTCTGGGGGAGTAGTCACACCCGCTCTTTATATTGTTTCCATCGATCTCCTGAGTGTTTTGATTCCATTAAGGGACCTGGGCTGTGGCAGCTGGCAAACAAATTTACCTGGAGAAGTTCAACAACTGCCTAAGGCTAAGTCAACACTGTGGGATGACTTGGCACGTCATCCTGGCCTAAGCTGGTTGCCTGGAGATTTGGATTCTAGTCTCAGCAATGTCACTACTTATTAGTCACTTGATCTTTCTTTGTAATTCAGCTCTTTCTGTACTTCTTTTTAAAATTTCTTAATCTAGAAAAACACAACTTAAAGTATCTGCTTGGTGTAGAGTTATTGTGAAACTCAAATTTGATGAGTTATTGTGTGGAGTGGAAAGAGCTACTTTGTCAAATGGGCTATCTATGGGCTTCATGATCCTCAAGCAAGTCAGTTAACAACCTCTCAGTGCCTGCTCTAGGTAACAGAGCCAAGGCTGATCTCCATTGGAACACTTCCCCTACCACTGAGATCACAGATCTGTATGAAAAACAAATTAAGATTGAAGAGAATTGGAGCAGCTAGGTGGCGCAGTGGATAGAGCACCAGCCTTGAATTCAGGTGGACCGGAGTTCAAATTTGGTCTTAGACACTTAACATTTCCTACTGTGTGACCCTGGGCAATTCACTTAACCCCAGCCTGGGGGGGGGGGGGGATTGAAGAGAATTTAGCATTCACCAAATCCAAATCCCTCTTTGTAAAGATAATGAAACCAGAACCCAGAAAGTCAAACAGGTTTCCCAAGGTTTTGTGAATATTAAATAGAAGAACCAAGATGTGAAGTCACATTCTGACTCCAGATATTTCTCCTTTATCAAGCTGATTTAGTGTTTCTTTGTTACAAAAGAAGACTCAGTTCTCAGGAGAGAGGGGAGGGTTGTGTATAGCACTGACTATGTTTCAGAAGCAAAATTTGATAATAAAACTTATTAGAAACAGAAAGACAGGCAAATCTTCTTTCCTGTATACAAATTCTTGCTTCTAGACTTTTGTTCATGCTACACAGATGTCCAGAATGCCCTCTGGACCTTTTCTACTTTCACAATCCTACCTTATTCTTTTAAGACCCTGATCAAATGCTGCCAAACACTCAATATATATATATATATATTGAATAAATGCATTTGTCAGGAGACAGTGGGCTCAGAATGGCATTTCATTTATAAGAGTTAACTAATCTTAATAGAAAATTTATCTCTCTTAAATAAATGTGAAAACCCAAATCCCAAGAGTATATTAAAATAGACCTTTTCTTATGCATTACTATAAGAGGGTATCACAAAATTATAATCCATTTAATACAGATGAACGCACTTAAGGAGACCCAGAATAGTAAAATACAGACTTCTTTACTAATTCTCTTCCATTATGAGGTTGGAAATTTTGGGGTGAGAACCAAAGGAGACTTGGTGTTCTTTTAAAAAATGAGCTTCCCATGTTGTATCTAAATAGAGATTGATTTATAAAAGGAAAAAAAAGAGATTTGTACATTTCTCAGTAACCCATCATATCCATTGCCTAAAGTGACCTGTCAAAATTTGCAAATTAAAGGCTCTTCAAAATATAGGCCCATCAGCCTGCCTAATCAGACTTATGCCATCTGACTCCACCTTACATGCAGCATAGCACTTAGCATAGTGCCAGAAACCAAATAGATGCTTAATAAGTCTGTTGATTGATTAATTGATAGTTGTTGTTGAGTAGTTTGTCTTTTTCTTTTTTACCCTAATTGGGGTTTTCTTGAAGATATCGGAGTGCTTTGCTGTTTTCTTCTGCAGTTCATTTGAAAGATAAAGAAACTGAGGGAAACATGTTTAAGTGACTTAGGTTCATTCAACTAGTAAGTATCTGAGACTAAATTTGAACTCAGGTCCTATGTCCACGGCTCTCCATAGCTGCCTAATTGATAGTAGGTGCACAACAGATATTCACAGATCATAAATTTTGAGCAAGAAAGGATCTTAGAGGTCTCTCGTATTCATAAATGAGAAAAACAAGGTTTAAAGATAAATTAAGTGACTTACTCAAGAGCATATTGATACCTACACTCAAAACTTAGATTTAAACCCAGCACCTCTGATGCCCAGCATCTTTTTTTGTACAGTTATACTGCTTCTTTAATCAGTCATCTAGTATTCACGATGTGCTTGCTGTGTGCCAGGCCCTGTGCCAGATGCTGGAGATTCAAAGACAGAAAAGAAATAACCTTGTCTTTGAGGAGGTGACATTCATCTAGGAGAGCTCATATGTAAGAATGTACAAAATAGATAATGAATTAAGTACGAAGTAATTGGGAGGGAGAAGCACCAGCATCTGGGGGTGGGGAGCAGGAAAGGTCTCCTGTAGGAGGGGAGCTTGGAATAAAACCTAGGAAATACCATGAGGATGTGCAGCCAGTGACAACCACTGAAAGCCAGGTTTTTATTTTAGGATTCATGTTTGCAAGGTCCCCTTCCATCCTCTGGGCAGGGTGCACCTTCTAAAGAGAAGGATCAGAGAGTCAGGGCTGATAGCAACATAGTACTAGCTAAGTTGAGTCAGAGCCTTGTTGTGTGGTTATGTAAGAGACTTCAGAGCCAAAAAGTAGAGCAGAAATGGAGTGCTCAGCCTCACGTCCGATATGCTCCCAGTGAACCTTTTCTTTGTCCTGAGAAGTTGGCAGCTCTGTTTCTTGCCCTAATCCCTGTTTTCACTCCCCCATACAGAGAGCTTGAAACCGGGCTCTCATCCAGCAGGCCTTGCTTGATAGGCTCTGAGAACACAGAGGCACTAATAGCAATTTGAATATGGCAGACACAGAGACCTTTCATTAGCTGAGGCTTCTTGAGTCAAGTTAAATAAATGAAGCATCCAAAAAATAAATAAATAAATTCAGGAATGCTCAGGGCCTTTGTTTCTGTTTGGGTTTCTCCAACCGGGCCTATTATAGCTATAACAATAGATCACATTTTAATCTACAGCTTGATGTTCATTAGTACAAGTATTTTTCCCATTTTACAATTAAGCAAAGAGGCTTAGAAAGGTGAAATGATATAGATAGGAAAGCAGACTTTTAGATCTCAGATTTCTGCTCTGACTCCAAATTGCTCATTTTTGCTACTATACATCTTGCCTTCTATTTAAGGGATTATTTTTAAAAAATTTTAAAGATTAGTTGGCACAAAATATTAATCAATCAACATTTATTAAGCACTTGCTATGTACCAAACACTGCTGGGAGCCCAAGGCTTAAAATGAAGCAGTTCCTACTCTTTAAGGAGCATTCTAAAGGGAGAGATGTATATAAAGTGAGTCAATCCTCAACATTCATGGGATTAACTTTTCCTGACTTCAAATATTCAAATGATTTTATTAGTAACTATATGTTCAATTTCACTTTGGCAACTTTGAATGTACAGCTATATATAGCAGAGGAAACAGATGAGGAGGGGATATGTGGCAAGTTCATATCCACAAAAAGGAGAAAAGTATTCCTAAGTGTTGGTGCATCCACTCTAGAAAATGTTCAAGTAACCTCTCAAATAGATGATGAGGGAATGAAAATAATAGAAAAGCATCAGCTTTGTAAGTAAATGAGATGGTCACCCCAGCCCTCTTGCTAAGCGTATTGCTTCATCTGCTGCCCATGCTCCTGAGCTCTCAGGGTCCCAAGCTCTGCCTGGGAAGTACCAAACTCTTGACAGTGGGCTAAGTACTTACTCCATTTCCGTTTTATGAGTAAGTTTATCCCATTCACATTCTAAGCTGCAATTACTCTTTATGTATTCCTTCTTCCTGTTTTTCTTCACTATTCTTCCTAACCTTATTTACTCTATTCCTCCTCACTCCTTTGCTTTACTTCTACCCACTACCTTATCCTCTTATTCCTTAACCTACTCCCCTCCCAAGAGTTCTCCCTTATCCTCTCCTCCCATCCTATCACCCAGCTCTCTTCTTTCTTTCTGATTTGGAAGACTTTTAACCCTTCTAGATATATATATGTTGTTCCTTCTTTAATCCATTCTTGATAAGAATAAAGTTTGCATAATCAAGTTTTAGTTCTGAGGTATGGCAAATGTTGCCCCAAGTCTCAGGTTCTTCTCACTGTTATTTTTTGAGGTCTGTCTTGGAGCCCAACCATGAGTTCTCCTCTTTATTCCTAAGCCCTCCTAAGCTAGGATCCAGCCATATTCTCTTGCAAATGATTTTGCTCCCTGTGGTCCCTCAGGATGCTGCAAATTACAACTGTCCTTTTTGCCCTCCAACTGAAACCAGCAACTCTTCCCTCCTGCAAGTGCACATAGCCAACAGGGTCCTATATCCTTGCTAGTGCACTCACCAGGTATGTGCTAGTTCTTCCTCCCTATAATCACGGCCTGGGATGTATCTGGTCAGCACAGCTGTACTTAGCATCTCTCAACAGCCAAAGATCCTTCAGGCTTCTCTTACTCAGTCATCAGCCTCCTATACTGTCTGCAAAATGAAAATTTTTAGGCTGCCTCTTAACCCAGGTACTCCCAAGTTGTTGATTCTACAAAGTTAGACTGGAGGTGTTTGCATTTTACTTTGGCTGAAACTAGAGAGCAGGCCTTTCCTGAGGTCTTCTCAAATTGTCTTAGGAGGACAACTACTTTTCCCTGTATTTATTTCTAATACTCTGGGGTGATTTTTTTTGTGGAAGAAATTTAGAGAACTGTAAGATTTCTGATGTACTCCACCATCTCCCTAGAATCCTTGAAAATATATTAAACAAAAACAAAAACTAAGGGGATTGACAATTGCAAAGGTCTCAGGACGAAAAATGCTATCTACCTCCAGTGAGAGAACAGATGAACTCTTGAGTGTGAATTGAAAAGCATGTTATTTTTTATTTTTTAAATTTGTCTCTCATAACATGACTAATGTGGAAGTACATTTTACATGACTTTGTGTATATATATATAATGGTTATTGTATTTCTTGTTTTTTCAATGAGTGTGGGAGGAGATAGGGAAAGAGAATTTGGAGTTGAAAATTTAAAAACAACAACAACAATTAAGGGGATCCAAGATATCAATGGCCAGATTTAAAAAAATCCTCTAAATCAGAGCTTCTTAAACCTTTTCCACTCCCCTTTTCACCCAAGAAATTTTTACATGACCTCAGGTATATAGGTAAATAAAATAGGCATAATAAATCATAATTTCAAGACCTCCCTCACATTTAATTACGTAATTACCATATGAGGTCTGGACCTACAGTTCAAGAAGCTTTGCTCTGTGTCACTAATAATTAGAGAAATACAAAGTAAAACCATTCAAATACTATGTCACATTTATCAAATTGGGTAAGATGATGAAAAAGGAAAATAAAAATGTTGGAGAAAAATGGGAAAACAATACACTAATACATTGTTGGTGGAGCTTTCCAGTCCTTCTGGAAAGCAATTTGGAAATATGCCCAAAAGGCTAAAACCATTCAAATACTATGTCACATTTATCAAATTGGGTAAGATGATGAAATAGGAAAATAAAAATGTTGGAGAAAAATGGGAAAACAATACACTAATACATTGTTGGTGGAGCTTTCCAGTCCTTCTGGAAAGCAATTTGGAAATATGCCCAAAAGGCTAAAACCATTCAAATACTATGTCACATTTATCAAATTGGGTAAGATGATGAAATAGGAAAATAAAAATGTTGGAGAAAAATGGGAAAACAATACACTAATACATTGTTGGTGGAGCTTTCCAGTCCTTCTGGAAAGCAATTTGGAAATATCCCCAAAAGGCTATCAAACTGTGCATACAACTTTGATCTAGAAATATAACCTTTAGGGCTATACTCCCAAGGAGATCAAAGAAACAAAAAAAAAAAAGCATTGGTATGTACAAAAATATTTATAGCAGCTCTTTTTGTAGTGGCAAAAAATTGGAAACTGGGGATTTGTCTATTAATTGGAGAATGATTTAACAAGTTACATATATATGTGTGTCTGTGTATGTGTGTTTATATATGATAGAATACTACTGTACAGTAAGAAATAAAGAAATAAAGAGGATGATTTCAGAGAAACCTAGGAAGACTTGTATGAACTGATGCAAAGTGATATGAGCCCAAACAGGAGAACAATTACATGGAAACAGCAAAAATGTAAACAACTTAGAGGAAATAGAGTGTGATGTGGACTAGAAGGGTCAAATTCAAATAGAAATGTAGTTCACTAAACCATACATGAGCAACCATGAAGGCTGAATAGTGACTTACTTTTAAAATGTACTGTTATCTATGTTTTATTGTATTTTTATTTATTTTATTAAATATTTCACAATTACATTTTAATCCAGTTTTGGGACATTCTGAACTGTGTAGTTGAGGTTGTGTGTTTGACGCCTCTGATATATATAATTGAGAATGGATTCCAGGGGGAAGCTAGGTGGCACAGTGGATAGAGCACCAGCCCTAAATTCAAGAGGATCCAAGTTCAAATTTGGTCTCAGACACTTAGCATTTCCTAGCTGTGTGACCCTGGGCAAGTCACTTAACCCCAGTCACCAAAAAGAGAGGGGGGGGGGGGGAGAAAGAGAGAATGGACTCCAGAGTCCCAAAAAAAAACCACAAAAAACCCTGGCTTCCATCTGAACCTCTGACATACTATGGCTGAATGACTCTGGGTGAGTCACTTAACCTTTTAAAGCCTAGGTACTCTAAAACTAAAATGCATTTAGTCAACAAATATCGATTAAGCACTTAATATGTGCCAGACACTGTACTAATAGTTGGTGATACAAAGAAAGGTGAAAATATGGTTCTGCCTTCTAGGACCCCACATCCTAATAAGGAAGATGATAGACAAATAATAATGTACTTGCAAAATATATACGATGTAAATGGAAGGTAATTTCAGAGGGAATACATTAGGATTTGGGAGACGAAAGGGAATAGCTGGAAAAATCTTTCTTCAAATGGATAAAGAATGTATATTATTTTTGAATGGACCCATACATAGCTAATCTTTGAGGGTGTAGATTTGAGACCCTACCAAGGATAGGGAGAAGAGGGGGGAAAATATTCTTTCCCCCAAACTCCTTCATACTGTTAAAGGCTTCAATAGCAAAAGAGAACGTTTTCCCCCAGTGGAAATAACATTAAAGAAAAGTATTACCATTCACTTGGCTGCTATATCCTAAGGACCATTAGATCATTCCATGTATTTTGTCTCTCTTAGTAGAATGTGAACTCCTCAAGAGTATGAAGTGTTTTGCAATTCAGTTTGTATGCTCAGTGCTCATCACAGTGTTTTACATACAGCAAGTGCTTAAAAAATGCCTCTGTGTGTGTGTGTGTGTGTGTGTGTAGGTAATATTTCATTCTTGAACAATGAATCTGGCCTAGGATATAGCATCAGATTGGCAGGCTGCATTGCCTTTGAGAAATTGCTCATTGCTTTTAATGACTTCAAGCTTTTCTCTGAAATGACCCACTTTTTAAAGCAAGTGTTTCTAGAGATGTTGTATGTATTCCAGTCTCTGAAGAATTGAACTTAAGGGATGCCCAAAGGGTAATGGAGAAATGCATGGTGGAGATGAGTAGGCTGCAATCCATTCCTAATGATGAATCATGCCAGAGGAGGGGCCTAAAAGATATGATCAGGAAAGTGGAGGTTCAGAAAAGATGGTGCCCTGGCCATATGTTGAGAGTGAGTGATGACTGGTAAACTTATATAGTTCATTGGCATCAAAAGTGTCAAAAGTTTAGAAGATTCAACACAATAAGTGCATTCCATGTAGAAGATTTATCGGGGAGCACAGACCAGAGTCATAGAAAATGGGGAGGGCATGTATGGGTTGCAAGTTTCAACAATAGAAGGAGTGCCAATAATGGTGATCAATTGTGATCAATAAGTGACTTGATCAGGATTATAAAGCTACTAAATGTCTGAGGCAGGATTTGAACTCAGGAAGATGAGTCTTCCTGACTCTAGAGTTGGCTCTTTACTTACCATGCAACCTAGCTGTCCAGGAAAGTGATAGTCAAGAATAACATATAGTCATCCATAATGCTCTAAAGATACCTATTAAATATGAAGAAATAAAGGAAGGAAGGCCCTCAGTACATGGAGTAGTAGAGATAGCCAGATTCAGCAAAAAGAACACTGACTGGATTTAGGGAACCTGAATTCACCTCTGATGCTTACCATCAGTGTGCCTTTGATCAAATCACTTCCTTCACTACACCTCAGTTTCCTTCTTTGTAAAATGAAGGAGTTGGAATTTGATGTCCCTTCCAGCTTTTGAGATCTACCATCCTTTGACATGGGGAAGTCATGTAGATGGGAAGGAAGGAATAGAGTAGTTGGGCAGGGCTGGGAGGACTACTCCATGAGTTCACTCACAGCTCCACTGAAATATTCCTTTGCTATATTTACCATCTGACATATGAGGGAATTGAGGGGATTAGGACAGCAAGTGGGTAATTGTGGAAATTAAATGAATCACATTGACTCCATCTTGTGATTCAATTCCAGAACTAACACAATGTCCTTTCTATTCAATTATGGGTCTAGTCCAAATCCTGTCTTGTGACAAAACTTTATTCAAGTGTGGGAATGAGGAGAAAACCTTAATATATTGTTTGAGTAGCTTTGTGAGGCTGGGAAGCTGGACCACCCCCTCCTGCTGCTTAGAGAACCTTTACTAAGGACCTAGATTGTGCTAAACAGAAACCTAGCCAAATCCAAAGATTGATGCAAGGAGTTTTCTCACAATTATACATCTCAAGCAATCTGTACTGATCAATTATTGTTTCCACGTGCCTGTTATTGTTTACAGACACTTGGGAGGAGGGACAGTCCTCCTTTTCTGAATTCAGGGAATTGCACCTGTTCTCTTTCCCTTCTAATTTGGAAAGTCCCAAATCTTTCATTCAATTAGAAATCAGATTGTCTAATTTATCTTTTAATTAATTGGTCTTATTTGATTCGTTGTTTTTAATGTATAAAAAGTCTGTTTCCCGTCTACATGAGATGCAGACTTAAACTGAATGACCTGGTCCCAGTTTTTAAGGCAATTAGTATGCATTGCTTAATTAATTAAAATGCTCATATGATTGTACCTTTGTTTTCTCAATCATTTCATTTTTCACCTGCTACACTGTAAGTGCTTTAGTAACTGCTGAATTCCTAACATTTGAAGGATAGGCACCTAGGTTCTGTCCAGATTTAGTATTCAGTTTCCAAGTGTTGGAAGATCATTGCCTAAATCTCTTCTTAGCTCTGTAAAATTAAATAGAAAGATCCCTTTTTCCTCTCTTTTCTCTCTCTCTGTTTCTCTCTTTGCTTCTCTTATTCTTTCTCCCCATCTCCTCTGTCTCTTCTTTATTTCTCTTTCTGTTCTTCCCTCTTTCCTTCCCTTTTCTCTTTTGTTTCCATTCTCTTTTTTCTCATCTTTTCCTTTCTATCTCTCTATCTCACTGACTTTTTCTCCCCTTTTCCTATCTCTCCTGTCTATTTCTCTTTCATCTATTTATCTCTGCCCTTGTTTATCTCCCCATCTCTTCTGCCTCTGTCTTTCTTCTCTGTACTCTGTCTTTTTCTCCCTATCTCCCCATTACTTCTGCTTCTCTCCTATTTCTGTCTCTGTTTCCAACTCTCATTAAATAATTTTGATAAATTCCCAGGACATTCTATCTGGTTTTTCATTTCCTGATATCTATGGTCCTAGGAGAAAGACTAGGGGAAGATCAGATGTTCTGGTCTGTTATTTGCTAAAAAGAAAGTAACATTCTGTCTGAGTAGAGGCCTGAATTTCACATTTAAAGAAATGAATTGGTGATGTTTGGTTGAATTGGATTTTTCCTTCCCCCACCGCAATCCCCTTAATGAAAGAAGGCAGTGAGCAGATTAATGGAGGTTTGAAGGAAAGGAGGCAAAATGTATTGAAAATAAAGGAAACTTGGAAAGGCCGGAGATAGAGGTTAATTGTAGCTAACAGTTTGCCTGTGGATTTAAGCAAAGCTTCCTTCTCCCTAGGGAAGACTGTACTGATGTTTAATCCCTCTCAAGCTTAGAGCCAGCAGGGAGCACACATTCTGCTTTCTTTCCGGTATTCATCTTCCTCTTCAATCTCTGCTTATATTCTCACCATGCCCCTCATCTCTTATGGTGATTTAAAAAATTCCAATAAGGTACTAGAATCTTCACAAACCATGTTACCCTCCATGTACTACCTCTCTGCAAATATAGTTAGATGTGGCTCTCTGCAGAAGGCCTGACCTTAAGCAAAACAAAGGAAGTTGGAAATAATCTCAAATGGAAGGTATTAGTATTAAGGGGATAGAGAAAGGCTTCTTGCAGAAGGTGAAGTTTGAGCTGAGACCCAAAGGAAGCCATCAAGTGGAGACACCTAGAGAATTCTAGATATAGAAAATAGCCAGAGATGAAGTATCTTGTGGAGGAAACAGTAATAGCAGGAGAACAAAGTTACTGAACATGTAAAAGTACATGGAAGAGAATAAACTATAAGAGACTGAAAAAGTAGAAGAGAACATGGATAGTGTTACGCAGGCTGATTTCAGAAAAGCTTGGAAAGATTTCCATGAATTGATGGGATGGGGATAGAGTTGCTAGATTTGAAGTCAGAAGAATTGAGTCTGAATCCCTGTTTGGATAGCTCCAATTGGTTTCTTTCCTAATCAATCTAACCCAAAGTGGTCTCTCCCACCCTTGAAATCCTATTTTTTGTTGCTTGTTTGTTTTGTTTTTGTTTTTTCCCCCTTTCCATAACCCTCTTCAGACCTTTACTCATATACTATTTCAAGGCAGGTATTGTAGTCTTCTGTATTGAATTTCTATAATTGCATGTTTAGGGAAGCTAGGTGATGCCATAGTGCACAGTGCTGGTCCTGGAGATTCATTATCCTCAATTCAAATCTGACCTCAGACACTTACTACCTATGTGATTCTCATTTGCCTCAGTTTCCACATATGTAAAATGAGTTGCAGAAGGAAAGACAGACTACTCCAGTATCTTTTCCAAGAAAACTTTCAAATTGTCATGAAAAGTGAGATGCACCTGTCTTGTGTCTCTGATTAGATAATAAACTCTTTGGGAGCATTCCCTATATCATGTACAACAGTGCTAATCTAGCTTAGATACTATAATTCTTTGTGAATCTGTGTTTTTTCCAAAATGGGTACTCCCTTTACCCATGCAAATTATAGCTGATACTGTCCATCCTGTGGCATCCTGGTGATCTTTCCAAACTAAATTTACCAAGACTGGTTTTCAGACAAGGAACACAAGGAGTTCTATCATAAAACCTGTACATGAAGCCTTTAAAACTTAGTAGTACAGGGTTTTTCTAGGGCTTGTGCTCAACTAAAGGAGCCTTAGTTTACTGACTTAGTAAACATTTATTAAGAATCTACTGTGTGCCAGGTGCTATGTTAACTATTGTAGATGCAAAGAAATGTAAAAGGTATTCCAAATACTCAAGGAGCTTGTTTAACAACCTCATGGGGGAGAAAGCATGCAAACTACTATGGACAAACATATAGCATTTATAATAGCATATATTCCTATAAGGGAAGGAACTAACCTTAAGGGGGACTGGAAAGGCTTCCTATAGAATTTGGGACTTGAAGGAGGGTAAGGAAGCCAGGAGATGGAGAAAAGGAGGGAGATCCTTTTAGGTATGGAGGACAGCCAGTAAAAATGCCTTGAACCTGAGTTACTTCCATACCATGAGGAAGCACCAAAAAGACCTTAGTGAAAGATATGCATATAATCTCTAAATATTTGTTGAATAATGAATGAATATAACGTAGGGTTGGTTTTGAATTCAGTCACATAGCCAAGGAACAAACATTTATGAAGTGCTGTCTATATCCTAGGCACTGTACTTAAATGTTGCAGATACAAAGACAAAAATGAAATAATCTCTGTCATCAAAAAAGCTTACAATTGAGCCAAAGGAGGTGTGTGTGCATGGGTATATATATACTTATATAACTATTATATATATATATATATATATATATATAGGTGTATTATATTTAAAGTATATGTTATATATTTTCATGGAAATTTAATACATATCTTCTATAAATATAATAGATGCCATTACATATATCTACAATTACATAACACATATATGTACATACACATATACATATATGTGTGTGTATATATATATATATATGTACATACATACAAAAAAACTTTGGGGTTGGGGAGAGACATCTAGCATCTGAAGGACTTTCTGGTTGACATTTATTTCCATTCTGCTTAAAGGACCATAATAATTTCTTAAAAGATATGATATTGGAGATTTCTACAGTAGGATTATTATAACTAAAATAAAGGCTCTTTTCTCTTTTTTTGATTTTTCTCTAGTTCATTTTAATAGGATGCTGGCATGGGTAGCAATGAATGAAATATTATTGCAGATTTTAAAGAAATTAATTGATTTTGTTGAAGGGGGCTGGTTTAAATCTTATTCCCAATGTTTGAGAGGAAAGATATCACAGAGATCAGAAAACAAAGCATTTTGAATTCCTTACAAGAAATGCATTTTTCTTAATGAATGATGGTGATATTTATCACTAATGAGAAAATGAAAGGCTAGAGAGAGGAAATGACTTCTCTATAATCTTCTAGTGATCAAAGGCAAAGATGATGCACTCAGTTATTCAAACTTTAATTCAGTGCCTTCAGGGAGTGAAGCAATGTACTGGGCACTGTAGGAATCCAAAAGAAAATACGACTCAGCTTCCCTCCTTCAAAGAACATATTTATTTGGGGAATGAAAGCATACATAAATTCATTGGTTTGACATTAGCAGGCAATAATGTCAGAAAAAACAAGATAGCTGAATCTCACATAGTTCTGCATTAATAAAGTAAAGTGATGGAGCAGAATAGAATGGGAGGAGGTTGGGTTACTGTCAGGATTACCCAAACTAATATAGTTTTGCATTATAGCAGCTTTTGATCTTCAAGCTTGGTTCTTAACACAACTCTAGAAAGCTAGTCATTAGTCCATTAGTCCTTGATACTGCAGAAAGCATATCTTGTCCCTGGGATATTGTATCTTTTTTTGTTTCCCCTATTGCTTGCCTAATTCTTATTTTGATCTCTGGCTACTGTCTCCTGACTTGGCTTTGACTTACTTCCCTACCTTAATCTTGAGAGTTTTTTGTTTATTTTTGTGATTTCTGGTTCCTGTTCTACTTTTTTGCTCTGTGATCTTGCACTTCTACTCCATTATGGGGGGTTGAGAATTCTCTTAAGTCCAGACTGTCTTCTGACTTCTCAACATCTATAATGTTTATCTTGGTTCCCTTGGTACAAGTGGAGGACAAGAAATTGGCAAAGGAGGCAGACAAGGAGTAGTTAGGAGGAACAAGAGAACTGAGCCTGTGATAACAAACAAACAAAGAAAAAGTACAAAAAAAGAAAAAAATACAGGATATCTTCAAAATACAAGAGGAGGGTATAGGGAATGGCAATCTAGTTAACTTCCAAAATCTACACAGTTGTTGAGAAAGAGGACTTTAAAAGTTCATTGGATTTGGAACTGAAAGATCACTGATGACTGAGAAAATTTTCTATTGTGTAGTAGAAACAGAAAACATTGGGTTTTGACATTGGTGTTAACTTTTTTTTTTTCTAAAAAGTTTGGTGATATAGAGAGATGAGATAATTGATAGATCAAAGGAAAAATGTGGTGATTGTTTTAAAATTGGGAAGACATTTTGGGGGAGATATTTGTAATCAAAGGAGAAGGAACCAGCAGAGAAGGAGAAATTAATGACGTGAGAGAGGGAGAATAATTGATAGGCTAAGGTTCTGAAAGATTCAAAAGGAAATGGGTGTAGGTAGAAGGATTAGCTTTAGAAAAGAGTAGTCATTGTTGGTGGAGTTGTAAACTGATGCAACCATTCTGGAGAACAATTTGGAACTATGCCCATAGGGCTATCAAACTGTGCATACTCTTTGATCCAGCAGTGTCTCTATTGGACTTGTACCAAAAAAGATCATAAAAAAGGGAAAGGGCCCTACATGTTCAAAAATGTTTATGGCAGCCCTTTTTGTAGTGTCAAGAAACTGGAAACTGAGTGAATGTCCATCAGCTAATACCATTCATGGTATATGAATATTATGGAATATTATTGCTCAGTGAGAAATGATCAATAGGACAATTTCAGAGAGGCCTTGGAGAGACTTAACATCTGCTGATGCTGAATGAAGTGAGCAGAACCAGGAGATCATTGTACAACAGCAAGGTTATATGATGATCAATTCTGATGGACTTGCCTCTCATCAACCATGAGATGATTCAGGTCAGTTCCAATTGTTCAGTGATGAAGAGAGCCATGTACACCTAGAGACAGGACTATAGGAACTGAGTGTGTGGATTACAACATAGTATTTTCATTTTTGTTGTTGTTTGCTTGCATTTTGTTTTCTTTCTCGTTTTTTCTTTTTTGATCTAATTTTTTGGGGCAACATGATATTTGTAAACATATGTATAGATGAATTGCACATGTTTAACATATAATGGATTACTTGCCATGTAGGGGAGGGGTAGAGGAATAGAAGGAAAAAAATTTGGAACACAAGGTTTTGCAGGGGTAAATGTTGAAAATTATCCATGTATATGCTTTGAAAATAAAAAAAAGCTTTAGTTTAAAAAAAGTAGTCATAGACTTCATCTTCTGGATGCTAAGAATCTATGAGGAATCAAGGAGAGGACCCTAAAGGAATTTACTTCAAATGATCTCAGGGTTCTCAGAGAAGCATAAGGCTAGATCATCTATTGCATAGGAGTTTCAGATGACATTGAGAGAGAAAAGAGAGAAGAAAAATTTTGGAACAGTTTCTATAAGTGTTCTGTGTTAGCCATTTCCTCTTAGTTTATGTTCAATATTCAAACTGAGATTCACAGGTGACTTAACACTTAACAAAATATTTTACTTCATTGTAACAGGAGGATATGCAACAAGTTTACATAGTGTGAGTTAATTTGTCTGAAAGAAACATTCCTGCCTTTTATTGCCCATCATGATCTGCCAAGTAGCAGAGCATACCTGAAGCTCTTTTTGCCTGACCAGAAAGTGATGTCAATACCAAATCAATATCAAAGATAGACTAGTTTCTCCCTACAAGGTATTAAAACTAACTTACATGAGGCTTGGGCATTAATATGTTGCCCAACATATATCATAACATAATATCACAGGGGGGAATGAGATGGGGGTCAATAGGGATAGAATGGAAGTTGGTGAAAAGCAGTAAGAGCCCAGCTAAGGATAGGATGTTTTTTTTTTTTAAATCCCTAGATTTGGAATCAAGCCCCAAATTCAGGGACTTGCTTTGTACTTAGTACCTGTTTGAACAAGTCATTTATTTTTCTGGGTCTCAGTTTCCTAAAAAGTAAAATGAACAGCTTAGTTTAGATGATCTTAAATCTTTTAAGTTCCAAATCCTATATTTCTGCTATAAATTTGGAATAGGTAAAATCAGTTCTCATTTATTTATTTGTTTATTTATGCATTTATTTATTTATTTTGCTGAGGCAATCAGGATTAAGTGACTTGCCCAGGATCATACCACAAAGAAGTGTTAAGTTGAGGTCAAATTTGAACTCAGGTCCTCCTGACTTCAGGGCTGGTGCTCTATCCACTGCACCACCTAGCTACCCCAGTCAGTTTGGTCTTTATAATTTTCTTCAGCAGCCCTTGGAGAAGGAAGAGAGAAATTGAATTGAGACTGAACTTCAACAAAGGGAATTCATTAGAGTATATGTCTTAGCTAGTGAAGTACCAATGTCATTGATGGTAATGGGGAAGTATTTGTTTAGAAGAAAGAGTTCGTTTTTGTTCCTTTAAATTCCAGATCTAGTTATGGGCAAATAACCAGAGGTGAGAAGGGTAGTTGGAAAGTTGAAACAAAGGTAGCATGTAGAAGATAGAACAGTAGTGAGTTTAGAAGCTAGCAAAGAAACCAAGAGAATATAAAGATTAAGGTATCATCCCTGAAATCAAGAGGATGAGAGAGAGAGAGACAGACAGGCAGACAGAGAGACAAAACCAGATTAAATTAAGGCAAGAGAAAGCGAGGGACCAGGACTCACATGCCAACCTTTCTATGACATATTAGTTAATAGTTGACTTTAAAAAGTTACATCATTTGAAAATTAGAAAAAAAAAAAAAAGAAGAAAGTACCTCTCACAACAAATAATAAAAAATAGGAGAAATTTTTAACTGAACAAATAACAAAAGGTGAAATAGTTTAGATTACATGAAATTAAAAAAGCAGTTGCATAAACATAAACAATGCAACTGAAATAATAAAGAGAAACTGTTGGTAGGAAGAGATCTCTTCTTATCTTTCCTTCCGTAAGATATAAATTCAATCCACAAGCATTTATCAAATTCCTCTTCTGTGCCAGATGACATGTAGGCTGGTGGTGCATGCAGTAGGAGGAAGACAAAGCTATAGATGATTCTATGAAAAAAGTCAGCTAACCAAGGTACAGATGGTAATGACAAAATTATGTATGACCAAGGGTGATTCCCCAATAGCTAATTGGTTAGATACTAAAAGGAGAGCTGCAGACTATCAATGATTCTATGAAAGATTGATTCAAATAATTGAGAGAAATGTGAATTAAAACAACTGTGAGCTTTCATTTCTTAAATTGACAAAGATGACAAAAGAAATAGTTAATGTTGGAAAGGTTGCAGGAAGATAAGAAAATGGGGGAAGAATTCATTGTGAAGTATGTCATAATTGCTAAGTCTTTGGGGCTCCAGGACAGAGAAAGAATTTTGTGCATCCTGTAAACTCAGTTGACATTTCAAAAAGGAAGGATGGATATGAGTATTTACTAAACATACAAGGCCCTGTGCTCAGTGCTTTATAAGTATAAGTATAAATATAAATACATCAATTATTGTCATTTGATTCTCACAACCACCCTGAGAAGTAGGTGCTGTTATTACTCCAATTTGGAAATGAGGCAAAGATTAAGTAACTTGCCTAGTGTAACACAGCTATTCAGTTGTCTGAGGCTGGATTTGAATTTAGGTTCCTGACTCCAGACCCAATGCTCTCTATACACTGCACCACCTAGCTGGAGAAGAGACTACAATTCACTGGTTAGGAGCTGATTATCCTTTGCATAGGGGCTATTTGTCAAGGAAGTTACCA
Organism: Sminthopsis crassicaudata; assembly: GCF_048593235.1. Lineage (NCBI taxonomy): Eukaryota > Metazoa > Chordata > Mammalia > Dasyuromorphia > Dasyuridae > Sminthopsis > Sminthopsis crassicaudata. The sequence goes on from NC_133619.1 coordinate 224,640,033, forward strand.
GCAGAACTTGCCTTATTAGTAAAGAGTGATTTATTGGTAAAAATTAATTCTGAGATCATTTTCTGCTCTAAGAGGCTCTATGATGTTCTAACATCTGAGAATTGTTCCCCATTGTCTGAATTTTACCAACTTTGAATGTGATCTGTTAATTGAGTTTTTCAATTGTACATCATAGGTTTTTATAGTTAGTAGAAACTAGGCAACTAGGTGCCATAGGGAATAGAGAGCTGGATGTGGTATCAGGAATACCTGAGTTTAAATACTATTTCAGAAACTGAACTCTGAACAAATCACTCATCCCTTTGTGGTCTGTTTCCTCATTTATAATAGTAGCCCCTACCTTTCAGAATTATTGTGAAAATTAAGTGAGATCATATATGAAAAGCACTTTGTTGTTGTTCAGTCATATTCAGTCATGTCTAACTTCATGATCCCATTTGAGATTTTCTTAGCAGATACAGGAATGGTTTTCTATTTTCTTCTCTATCTCCTTTTATAGGTGAGGAAACTGAGGCAATTAGGGTTAAGTGACTTGACCAGGGTCAAACAGTTAATAAATGTCTGAGGCCAGATTTGAACTCGAGAATATGAGTCTTTCTGATTACAGAGCTGTACTCTATCTAGCATACTACCTAGATACTCCGTGAAAAAGCACTTTGCAAACTTTATTTTTTAATAATAGCTTTTTATTTTCAAGATATATGCAAAGATAGTTTTTAACATTCACTCTTAGAAAACCTTGTCTTCCAAAATTTTTCTCCCTCTCTTCCCTTATCCCCTCCCTTAGACAGCAAGTGATCCAATATATGTTTAAAAAAGTGTAATTCTTCTATACTTATTTCCACATTTATCATGCTATACAAGAAAAAAAATGAGAAAGAAAAATAAACAAGCAAACAACAGTAAAAAAGGTGAAAAAAAAACTATATTGTGTTCCACATTCAGTCCCCATGGTCCTCTTTCTGGATACAGATGACTCTCTCCATAACAAATCTGTTGGAATTGGCCCGAATCATTGTTGAACTTTGCAAACTTAAAAGCTATATATAAATGTTAACTGTTATTTTTAGTACTTTCCCCTCCCAATTTTACAGATAAGAAAACTGTGGTCTAGATGTAGATAGTCCTTAGGTTCTAAATCCTAGTTATAACTCTTAGACCCATGGTGTCCTCCTCCCTAAAAAAACAAACAAACAAACAAACAAAAAATCACTTAAATTGATAACTGAAAAAAATAATGATAGGCAAGGGACAGCTAAGTGGCACACAGTGGAAAGAGCACTAGCCCTGGAGTTAGGAGGACCAGAGTTCAAATCTGATCTCAGACACTTGACACTTACTAACTACATAATCCTGGGTTAGTCATATAATCCTGATTGCTTGACCAAAAACAAAGAAAAAAATAATGAAAGGCAAAGCTCTTCTCACTGGGGAAAGCTTATTCCCACTAGGTTGGCTTTTTCCTATTTAGATGAATTAATATTGGGGAAACTTCGATTTCATCATATGTTGTCCCTTTAGATTTATTATAATGTTGATCCTAGTGCTGTTGAGAAACCTCAGGGAAGTTTGCCATCAATGAACTTACTTTGAATTTGTTAGGGATAATCCCCTTGAGGGTTAATTGTTCCTCTGAACTCACTGGACTCACAATTTTGTTAGTTGCCACCTGGGCCAAATATGTAATACACATATAATTTTGTTAAAATTGGTTAGTTACTTTGACTATTAGATTTAAGAAAATGATTATTTGAAACAAGATTTGAAGATAAATAATACTTAAGCACAGATTAACTTGTTGCTTTTATCAGTAAATAGAGTAAACTCTATTATTGAGCAAAATTTCCAGAATAATCAATCCACTGCTGACAATTCACTCTAATTTATTTTCTTTTTTTGGTATTGCCAGAAGCCTTCTGAGGCGCATGAAGTTCAGCAGTGTTTTGGACTAAATAGAAGTTTGGCTTAATGCCAGAATTTTTTCTAAATATTTGCTTTGTCACATAGAAGATTTCATATTTATATTTGCTTCATGACCTCCTGCTGCTCACTGATTGTACCTAGCCAGGAAATCTATTTGGCAACAGTTTGGCTTAATGTCAGAATTTTTCTAAATATTTACCTTGTCACGTAGAAGATTTTATGTATATACATACATACATATGTAAAATTGATTCATGACCTCCTGCTGCTCACTCTGATTATACCTAGCCACGAAATCTGTTTGGCAATAGATGGCTTTATTTATCTTGTGTAGGCTTCTAAAAATGCCCTTTAGCCATTTCTTTTCCTCTACTAAATTACATTACAAAAAAATATGGCCAAAAAGTCGGGTTTTCTTCCACCTTGGCTAAGAAAATCTGCAAATCCAGTGATTATTTCCTCACTCAGGATAGTTACCTGGGTGACGCTGCTGTCAATTATCCATTGATTTTTCTTTGAAGCTCACCCTAGTATGAAAGCTCTTTGTACAAAATACAAAGAATTAATGCCAATTAGCTCACTTCTGTATTTTCTTTTGAAATCTATATTTATAAAAGGGCTTTGTCCTTTCTTCATCTAACCTTTATAATGAACAGAATAGCTATGAAATCAGGAATTTAAGCAGTGATCTATTAGGATAAAACACCAAGAACTCAAAGCAATGTGTTGGAGGGAAAAAGAAAGAGTACTAGATTTGGAACCAGAGGACCCTAATGGAAATTACACACTTAATGCTTACTCTTTGTTTGATGTTGGACAAAACACTTCAATTTTTTTCAGGTACCAGTTCTTCAAAATTGAGCCAAATAAATTGTGAATTGCTTTCAGCTCTTCAAAACAAAATACAACTAGAACTTGGGTGACTTTGGATGTCATACTACACTTCCTGGCTCTAGTTTTCTTTTCTATAACATAATTTTGGGAAGATTGGACTGAATGACATGTAATTCCTTTGTAAATGTTTAAGTGATAATTTATGATCTATGTGACCTTGGGCAAATAATTTGCCATTTCTGGCATACTGTAGGTGCTTTATTAATGATGAATGAATGCAAGAATTAGAGACTAACTAGTTAATGAATTGCTCAGAAAATGAAGGTGGGCCAAACATAATAGCCCTTGGGCAGTATTGGCCCTTTCCAGACATGCAACCATGTAGAAAGAAGTCTAGAGTCTCCAGATATTATATGATGCCAGGAAAATTGGATCCAAGAATTTTCCAAACCAAAATTTTGTAGCCCTAAGACTCTAAAATATGTCTTTCAATGTTGCTGGAGCTTCAGGGGTCTGACACAACTGGGGTTACTGCTCTATGGGCTCTGTTGCTCTCTGCTGGGAATTGGTAATGTGGCATGCAACTTTGCCATGATTAGGGTTAGGCTGTTTGTAGCTAGTCAGACCATACTGTTTTGGTGCCAAACCAAGATAAACATGTACCAATGATTAAGGAAAATGCCAGAAGAAGAGGTGGTCACTTCTCTCCATTCTCTCTAGGAAGCTGGGCTAGAAAAAAAGCAAAACAAAACCAGCTGTGTTATAATGGATAAAACGACTATAGTTGGAGTTATGACCTGGGGGCAAATCCTAACTCAGATACTGACTACCCAGTGACTATGGGCAAGTTGTCTAACCTGCCAGGTGCTGTTTCTTCATCCAGAAAATAAGAATAATAAAATCTAGGATCTTCTTAGAGAGTTTGTCAAGAGGCTCAAGTAAGTAGACAATTATATAAATCTCAAATTGTCATCAGCAGAATGTAAGCCTTCTGAGGACAGGAACATATTTTTGTCTTCCAATTCCTAAAGTCTTATATATAATGTCTTAGTTAATGCTTCTAAATAAAATTGAACCTATAATAATGTTATCTCTTCTATCACTCACCCACCCCTCTTTTTTTTTTAAAGTAATTTGGAGCATTTTTTCATTTAATTGTTGATTATTCTCCTTCTCATAACTTCCTGTTCATATCCTTTGATCTTTAAATTATTAGGAAAGGGCTCCTGTTATATATTTGAATTAATTGCCTATATATATTGATTATTGAACCTTCATCAGCTAAATTTACTGCAAAGATTTTCCCCCAATTAAGTCTTTCTCTTCTGATTTTAATTGCATTCATTTTGCTTGTCTAAAAACATTTAAAATTTCTGTAATCAAATTGTCTATTTTATCTTTTTTGATTTCTCTCCTTTATTTGGTCAACTTTTCCTCTATCATACTTGTGAAAGGTTTATTTCCTCTTCTAATTTATTCATAATCTGACTTTTCATATCTCATTCATGTATCTATTTCGAGCTCATTGTGATATGTTGTATGCGATATTTTAAACATGATTTTTGTTGGATTACTTTTGTCTTCAAGTTTTCCCATCAGTTTTTGTCAAGACAGTAAGTTTTTAACTCCAGTAATCAATGCCCTTTGGTTTATCCAACACTATGTTGCTATGTTTGATTTCTTTTGGCTATTGTGGTGTACTAATTTAAGAAACACAAATACATGAGAGTGACTGGGAATAAACTATCTAGAGTTGTGCTGAAAAAATTCACCTGTCCCAAGAGTGGAGGGAGGAGATAGACTACACCTGAAGTAAGCTTCCTCTAAGAGGAAATAGATACACTCCGGCACAGAGATGTATGTCAAACTCCAGGTGACAACTGCTGACAAAATTCTGGAGTGCTACCAGAAGCAAATTCTAATATAATTGGGAAATGTGTGATGAAATGAAGGGCATCTAGGTGGCACAGTGGATAAAGCACTGGGTTTGAATTAAGGAAAATTCATCTTCTGAGTTCAAATGTAGCTTCAGATGCTTTACTAGCTGTGTGATCTCAGGCAAGTGATTTAATCCTGTTTGCCTCAGTTTTCTCATCTGTAAAATAAACTGTAGAAGGAATAGTAAATCACTTCTGTATCTTTGTCAAGAAAACCCCAAATCAGGTCCCAAACAAACAGACATGACTGAAAAACAACTGAACAAATAAGAGTATAAGAAGTAAATAAAAATGTAATACATAATATTAATTTGTGGTTTTCTAAGTCCATATGTAACTCATAAGAATCCATTGCTACTTGAGTCTTTCACCATTGCCTTGGATACCTCTATCAGTTGTCTGGGGAATAGAGCTGAAAAGGGAGTGTCAGGAGCAGATGGACAAGGGTGGAAGGTACACTTCCACCTCAGCCTGGGAGGAAGAGTACAGATGAGTGAGGACAGCTGTTGCCTTTGTCACTAAGGAACATCTATCATGGGCCATCCAGTTTAGTGGTTAAACTACTGACCTAGCTTCAAGAAAACTAGCTATCTCTAAAATATAGTCTAGGCAGCATAATCTTGGACAGATCACTCAAGAAATCAGTTAAACAGCCAACTCAATAAACTATGTCTGGAGATTAAAATTAAACGATTAAATTAAAACTAGTTCATGGATTTAAAGCTAGAAGATGCCTCAGAAGTCTTGTAGTCCAATCCCTTCATTTTATAGAAGAGGAAACTGAGCTCTAGGTAACTTGCCCAGGGTTGTAACAGGTGAGATATGAACCCACTGTGCCAGCTATGGTCCTTCATTGAACCAAATTGTGCATTTATATCTATTCCCGAGACAACAAGGCTGGGGGCCTTTGGCTGCAGCAAGATTGGCAAGAATGACTGTGTTTGTAGGATGAATGAATTGCTGCCAAGCTAGTTATTTGACAGTGCAAGGAAATAAAGGTGAATTAACAGACAACAGATTTAAATTTAAAAGTGTACTGATGCATTTTTCAGGAAGTAAATTTCAGTATAATAGTGCTTTGGAAAGAGCAAGGTTTTGAAACTGGATTTGAGTTCAAATGTTTCTTTATATATAATTATTACATATGTGTTTATATTATATATTAAATATATATTATGTATAATATATAAGTAATTATATTTAACATAAATATATACTAAATGTATAATATGTTACATGTGTATATATTACTTTATATATATAATAAGACCTTTGACTTCATCCATGGAAGGGAATGCCCCGTTAGGAAATTCCTCTACTAATGTGTGTCTGTCCCTTCTCAGAAGTTATAATTTTTTTTTTTGACAGTATATATGAATGAGTAATTTTTTATAACATTATCCCTTGTATTCATTTTTCCAAATTTTCCCCTCCCTCCCTCTACTCCCTCCCCTAGATGACAGGCAATCCCATACATTTTACATGTATTACAGTATAACCTAGATACAACATATGTGTGTAAATCCAATTTTCTTGTTGCACATTAAGTATTGGATTCCGACGGTATAAGTAACCTGGGTAGATAGACAGTAGAGTTAACAGTTTACATTCAATTCCCACTGTTCCTTCTCTGGGTGTAGTTGTTTCTGTCCATCATTGATCAACTGGAAGTGAGTTGGATCTTCTTTATGTTGAAGATTTCCACTTCCATCAGAATACATCTTCATACAGCATTGAAGTGTACAGCGATCTTCTGGTTCTGCTCATTTCATTCAGCATCAGTTCATGTAAGTCTCTCCAAGCCGCTCTGTATTCATCTTCCTGGTCATTTCTTACAGAGCACTGATATTCCATAACCTTCATATGCCATAATTTACCCAACTATTCTCCAATTGATGGACATCCATGCATTTTCCAGTTTCTAGCCACTACAAATAGGGCTGCCACAAACATTTTGGCACATAAGGTCCCTTTCCCTTCTTTAGTATTTCCTTGGGATATAAGCCCAGTAGTAGCACTGCTGGATCAAAGGGTATGCACAGCTTGATAACTTTTTGGGCATAATTCCAAATTGCTCTCCAGAATGGCCGGATTCTTTCACAAGAAGTTATAATTTTTAAAGCAGAAATCCTTAACATAGAGTCCTCTGACCATGAACTTGTATTAAAAAAAAAAGTTACATTTTTAATTCAACATAATTGGTTTCCCTGTATATTTGCAAACATTTTGAAAAAGTTTCACCAGATGGCCAAAGGAGACCATGACACCAAAAAAGGGTTTAAAAACCCCTATGAAAGGTGCCTGGAAACACTGAGAGATAAAATAACTTGCCTAAGATCATATAGCCAAGTGGAATTAAACTGAGGTCTTCCTGATTAACTACAAAGCTAGTTTTCTATCCATTGACACTATGCTACCTCCATGATGATACAACCACTGCCTCAATAATAGAGAAAGAGTTCTTCAGACATCTTGATAACCTTATTGGCTCTTTTTGATGACAGCCCTTGATAGAGAAGTGAACAAACATGGAGATTAGGAGATGTCTTGACAGGACTAGCTACCACTCTCACTTCCTTTTAGCCTATTAGATTTAATGTTGTCTTTAAGAAATTCCAGTTCTTGACATAGCGTGGCTTCTGACTTGTGCTTTCACTTGGATCCCAGCTGGAATGCCACCTTTTCCAGGGAAGCGTCAATGCTCAGGCCCACAAAATTTGCCTCAGCCACTAGTCTGTGGCAACTTTCAAGAGGGAAAATCTGTCCTCGATCAGAATTTGTTGAATGATTGGTTACTGAGGGAATATTTACTAAGTCATAAATGATCTGAAAAGATGAATGAAGCTCTCATGCTCAGGCTTGTGCTCAGTGAGATGAAGGATACAAAAGGATAAAACATATCCCTGCTGAAGGTCTAATGGGAAGATGAAGCTAAACAGTATAGAGCAATAGAAAACAGACCCCTGACATTCACAAGGGATTAACAAAACAGAACAGCTCACTGGGGCTATTGAGCCATATAAAGCAAACTCTTCTCATTCATAGGTGAGATCAAGCAGTACAAAATAACAGAGTAAACTCTGAGTCCTCAGGAGGATGGCTATATCAGTCTCTGTCCCTGAGAGTAAGGAAATCAGTGACTACCGAAATGACAAAGAATAAAGCAGACAGTGGGAGAAGGGGGCAGAGCAGAGAGCTTGCTCTTATATTTTCTTTTTTTTTTTCTTCCTTTTTCCCTTTAGCTTCTTTCTCCTTCTACCTTATGAGACAGAGAATGATAGGGTGAGGACAGCCTAACAGTATAGAAGAGACTAGACTCATCCAGAGGGGAGAAATTGAGGTTTTGTAGACTTTCAAATTAGTCCTGATATTTCAACCCTATGACATGAATAGTGAAAATAATGTCATGGAAGGTTTTTAAGGGCTCAGTAGCTGCTATAGTGAAATTGTCCTATGTTGTCTGGGAAATAGTGTTTTCCTTTCTGGAATTAGCACCTGCCTCTTCTTCCATGAATCATAAGTAGCCAGTGCTACTTCCATGCATCATAAGAAGCCTCATACTGTCTCCTGGTTGTACAAAATCTCCCATTCTATCTGAGCCTGCCTTCCTTTTCCAACAACTATGATGATGGTGACAGAAAAAAATGTTAATATAATGATAGAAAGATGTTACATGAAGTGTAACATCACCTATTACCTGCTTCTCCCTCTGAGCAATCCTAATAATCTCAGATGTCCTACTCTTGGAAGCATTTATTCTCAATTAAGTTCAACTAAACCCATACTGTAGGATCTACCTATAAACAAAGCCAGCTTGAGTCAGAGCAGCTGCCAAATGGCTTTTGATGTCTTAGTCCCCCTCATTGGGATTTATGGTATTAGATCTTAAGAAGTAAAAAAGCAAAATAAAAACAACAGAATAATGTGGTTTTCCTAGCCTGGATTACTAAAAATGGCTGGAGTCTTATGACCACACGTCATTACCTAATATGACGCCCTTCCCTTTTTCTCCTAAAAGTATAGAAATCCTCCTGTCAATCTCGTGATGGGACATCCCCAGAGTGGCAGGGTGTGCCCTAATATCTCAATTAAAGACATCTTAGTTCTTCACTGTAACTTTGATTTATTTCAGGACTCCATAATAGGATTATAGACTTAGAACTGAACAATATCTTTCAGAGGTCATATTTTGATAAGAAACTGAACCCGCCAAGAATGATTTTTTCAGAAGTTCCATAGATACAGTTAAAAACAGAACATGAGCCCAATAAATCCCACCTTTCAACCCAAACTTCTGGTTTTCAATTATCCTTGATCTTAGCTATTCATTTCATTATTGGGTAGCATTATCATAGTATGACATTCCTTGTATTATCAGCTATTTACAGTTCAGTGGATAGAACTCTGAACTTGTAGATATGAAGCCCTGAGAAATTTGAGTTTAAATATTTCTTAGCTATATAATCTTGGGCAAACCACTTAACCTCTGTTTTCCTCTTTTTCCTCAATTGCAAAATGTAGATAATATCAGCAACTACTTCTCTGGGCTGTTGAAAGGATCAAATGCGATAATATTTGTAAAATATTGATCTAGTGCTTGGCACATAATAGGTTCTATATATAATTCTTACTATTGTAAGCATGATGATTCTCAAACATAAAAGCAATTCATATTAATGTGTGAGTGGAAACTAAGTTTAATCATTGTGTAGAATTTTAAAAAGGAGTTTTTTAACCAAAATTAATCTTTAATTAGTTGACTAGTATGTAGCTTCAGGCAAGTCTCTTAATCTCTATGGGCCTCGGTTTCCTTCCTGAAAGGATTGGGCAAGATGACCTCTGAGGTAACTTTTAGTGTTTAGTCTATAAATCTACAAAGTGAGATTTTTTAAATTGTGAAACTTGTTTATTACAACAGCAATAAATAATACCCAAAATGAGGTAAGGTCAACTTTCATTAAGATTTAGATTTTATTTAGCCTCTTTTCTAAAAATGTTAGTGATACTTGTTAATCAAAAATAAACCTAAGCTTTCCCTTCTAATTTTACTCCCTTGTGAACAACCATTTTGGTGAATTTAACTCAACCCACATTTATAAAGTAATTTTCTTAATGAGAATAGTTTAATAGATGTAGTTTGAAAAGGGGGGAAGCTTTTGTGGTAGAGAAAAGAGGAAAAGTTAAGGCAAAAAAAGAATATGAAGAAATTGTGAATGAATGCCTTAGTGAAGCAAGTAGTTGGGTAGCCTTCCAACCTAAACCCTTATTATCTAAGAGAAAAAAAAAATTTGAGGATTTTTTTTTTCTTCATCCACTCAGTTTTTTTTTGTGTGTGTGTGGATAGTCAAATGTCAGAAGAAAATGAGAAAAGCCTCTAGCATATGATATTATGAAACTATGGAAGGATTTAGACAAAATTCATATAAGATGAGCAAAGAAGCTAGATTGCTGTCTTTTTCCTTGAAGGGAACATCTAAACTCACTGAGACTGCAGATTCATTGAGAACTGAGAGGATGGAATAGTTTGTCTTAAAACCCTCTCCCAGAACTGGGGCATGTTTTGGTGCAATATTTTCAGGTGATGTTTGAGAAAGATCTTACTTGCAGCCACATTTGGACTCTGCTTAGAGGCCTGGGTTGCCTGGAGATTCTGTTCATCTCACCTTGTTGCAGGTGTTTTTTCTCGTCTTATAAAAAGGGGAGATGAATGTCATAATGAGAAATAGCTTGACATTGTGCAAAATTCAGGAAATACTTGGTCCAGGGTAAATTAAATGAAAAGTTATGAGAGAAAGCATCAATTTTAATTCTTAATTGTACTCCCATCACTTACTACTCCAATCACGTACTTCTCTGTTCTTCTACTCTTCTACTTGGTGTACCTGGAAAGCATTTCTCAAAAGTTCTTTGTTCTCATTCCAGGTGTCTGTGGCTGTTGTGGTGCCCTTCGCCCCCGATACAAGAGACTGGTTGACAACATCTTCCCTGAGGACCCAGAGGTAGGTTGTCTTCCCCTTTTATCAGAGAGCCATAGAATCTCAAAGCTAGAAAGGATCTCAGAAGTCATGCTATCTAAAAGTTATGTGGGCTGCCAAAGGCAGAAGAAGGGGATTCTCTCAAATCAGAGGTCTTGAACCAAAGGATGATGACTCCTTGTCAACATCTTATAATGAGAATTCCATTCAGGAATGGGTTGGGCTAAAGAGCAACTTAAATCTCTTCAAAGACTAAAATTTCTGTGATTTCGATAATTCATCTAGTCTTGTCTCCCTACATGAATCTACCTCTCAAATATCCCTGAAGAGTTGTAATCTATCTCAGATTATTGGCCTTCCATGATAGGTAGAATATTTGAATAGACCTATTGCTAGATTTTCCATTTATTAAGGCAAAATCTGCCTCCAAATTCTAATTTTCTCATTCTGCTCTCTGGGGCCAAGTGGAAAACAGCTATCCCTCTGATCCATGTTACTAGTTTCTCCATAATCCTCACATCTGGCATTGTTACATGCTGCTATGAAAGCTAGCTCCCCTCTTCCAATAATAGAGCAAGCCTGAGTCTGGGATGATTCCTTGGTGGAGGTCTCTATTTTTGCCAGCATGTCTCCTTAGGGCTCTTTATCTCTGAGTATTTCTAGTCAGACAAACCACGGGCCTATAAGGAATAGGGCTGTTTTTGTGAACTTTATCACATTGAGTTATTCTCATTTTTCAGTAGCGAGAACCCATGTCTGTACTACTTTGTTTTTCTTTGTTTAGAAGGAGGGAAATAGCTTCTTTGCTAATTACATAGTAATAACATTAGAGAACCAATAACATTAATGAATGATATTTGTAGAATACTTTATGTTATCCTATTTGAATCTCACAACAACCATACAAGGTCAATTCTACAGGTATTTTTAATCTCTATTTTACAGATGAAGTTAGCCTGATGCCTGATACATAATAAGCATTTAAATACATTGTATGTTATCTTAGGTCACAGATGTAATAAATGTAAGAGATAGGATTTGAACCTGAGTATTTCCCAGTTCCAAATCCAGCACTGTTTTTAAAATCTACCATTCAAGCAAGAGGCTTCCTAATTGATAGAAAGAAAGCCAAGAACTGTATGACAGGCAAAGGAACTAAATCCAGCTTGTTGTGGGTAAAGGGGTAGGGATAGGAGAAAGCCCACCTTTGCTTTAAAACTGCCCTCTATTAGATATTTAGTACCCTTCATAATCCATCTTTCATCTGCTTCTAGACCTACAACTTTGATCATGAAATTATGTATAAATGAATAGGTGGATGGATAAGTAATATATACATATATTACTGATCAGAAACAGAAAAAAAAAGTTCCTCTTGTAGGAATGGTAGGGGGGTAGAGCTTCTAGTTTCATTGTTATGCATTTCAGTCTTGACTACAAGAATTATGACATTCTCTTTATATTAATTCAGCCCAGACCCAATTTTATAGGTCATTGCTAAGTGGTAAGATGTCTGTCATATTTCAATCCTATCATCCAGTGAATGGTATGTTCCATGAATCTAGGTCATTATTATTTCTATTTTGATTTAAGAACCTTTCTAATTGTAGACATGGTAGGTATGATCATGCACTGTCTGAATTTACAGGATGGCCTCGTGAAAACTAACATGGAGAAGCTGACCTTCTATGCTCTCTCAGCTCCAGAGAAGCTGGACAGGATTGGTGCTTACCTCTCTGAAAGGTTGATCCGTGACGTGGGTCGCCATCGATATGGGTAAGCAGTGAGAGGAGGTGGGACACTGATTTCTTAATAGTTGATAGAGTATGGTTGGAACCACAGTTTGAGGACATTATGAAAATCCAGATACTGTAATACAAAGCAATAGCAATGTTCTGGGATGACCAGCTGTAAATGACTTTGCTATTCTCATTAATATAATCATCCATAACTGCTCTGAAGGACTAAAGAAAAATGCTATCCATACCCAGAGAAGTAACTGATTGTGTCTACAGATTGAAGCATTCTCTTTATCTTTCTCTCTTTTTTTCAAACTTAATTTTCCTTGAGAGTTTTTATTTTCATTAGGGTGAGAGATCTGTTTTTCTTCACAACTTGACTTTGATGGAAATGTACATAACTTCACATGTATTTTTTTAATTGTGGGGGGAGATAAGGGAGAGAACCTAGAATTCAAAAAAATTAAAATTTAAAAACATTAAAAACAAAAATTTTTAAATGTAAAAAAATTATATTCCCTAGTTACACTTAGGGAAAAACACTAAAGAAAGAAAGAAAGAAAAAATTTAAAAAGAAAATTAACAGATATTTATCAACTATTCATTGATGTGATACCAGAAAGGCCTGAACTGGAATTAAAGTGGCTTGTTAGCTGTCTCTTAAGTGAAATATGGGTTTGGGTTTGTTTCTATCACCAGATTTTAAGTGTAAAGATAAATTAGTTTTCTGTTGATTGCATCATTTAGTATTCTTCCTTTCCCATGTATGTAGCTCTCATTGAAAGTACCTGTGGCCCAGTTAGACCCACATTTGCTATTGCCTCCTTCAAATCTGCTTCATCTTTAACTAATTGTTTTGGAAATTCAGTCAACTTGTCTATATCTTAGCAAGAGGTATGGACAAAGGTGATTTTAAACTGAAAAAAATTTTAATTTTAAAAACCTGTTGATTGCTGTTACTACCTTGTTATGACACAAGGGGCTCAAGGTTGCACATAAGGAGTGACTATATATCCCAATCAACATTGCTGAAGGATGGAGGAATTTGAGAAGATAAAAAGAAGTAAGATTGAAGCTGAACTAGTTTGACAAGATTGTAAAATTGAGAATTGGGGTATAGGAAGAGATAAATATACTTGAAGTTATAGTTCTTAGGGGAGATCCCCCTCTTTAAGTGAGCTATAAATGTAATAAATACAAATGGCTGTTTCATGAATGGGGAGCAGAATTTTCCAGTTCCTGAAATGAAAAATCAGTCTTCTTTTTTTCTGTGTTCTGCTCATTCTTTCTCTCTGAATTTCTGACCCTACACCTGTCCCCAGATCTTGGTGCCTATCTCACCTTTCTTTCCCCCACCTTATATTCTGATGCCTGCACAAGTAATTCCCTTCTTGTTCCAATGTGGGTTCCTAGAAAGTAAAATATAAATCAAACCTTATTTCTCCATAGGAACATTATTATAATTGGAGGTTGCATTCATGACTAAGACTTTTGAATCAAATAAATCATGAATAGAACTAACATAAATGCAAAGATACTGCAACTATAAACCCCAATTATCATTTAAAAGAGTACATTTGTGCTCCCAGTCTAATAAAATGGGCATAAATGTAGATATGTATTGATTATATGAGAGACCCTAATGTGTTGTAAAGCGTACTTAGAACACATAAAGAAAAGCGACAGCATGCTAGCTAGTGTACACATTCAACATTTAATTAACAATAATTTTTCTTGCCTTCTTGAAATTTATAAGGACTCTGGGGGATGATTCAGATAGCTCAGATCTCTTAAAAAAGAAAAAAAGAAACTTAGCCAGGGAATTTTGAACCAATGCCACTGCCTGCCTTCTTGTTGTTCTTCTTGTTTTTCCCTCTTCTTCTTTTTTTCCTTCCTTCCTTCCTTCCTTCCTTCCTTCCTTCCTTCCTTCCTTCCTTCCTTCCTTCCTTCCTTCCTTCCTTCCTTCCTTCCTTCCTTCTTTCCTTTTCCCTTTTTTACTAATATTTGTTAGGGTATGTGTGTGTTTGTGTATGTATATGTGTGTGACAAAAATATGAAAATATATGCAAAATGTGCCACACTTGTGAACCTCCCTATGTTTGCAAAAGAATGGAGTAGTATTATTTTTTATGATCTCCAACATTTATTTTTTTAAAATAATAGTTTTCTCTTTTTCAAAATACATGCAAAGATAGTTTTCAACATTCACTCTTGCAAAACCTTGTGTTCCATTTTTCTCCCTCCTTCCCCATCTCTCCCCTCTCCTAAACAGCAAGTAATCCAATACAGGTTAAACATGTGCAATTCTTCTAAACATTTTCACATTATTATACTGCACAAGAAAAAATCAGATTAAAAAGGAAAAAAAGTAAGCAAGCAAACAGCAACAAAAAAGGTGAAAATATGTGATCTTTTGGAATTGCTTTGAATTATTGTATTGATCACAGTAGGCTAAGTCTTTCATAATTGATTATCATTATAGGATTGCTGTTATTGTGTATAATATTCTGCTCACTTCACTTTGCATCAGCACATTCAGTCCCCATAGTTTTTTCTCTGGATGCAGATTGCTTTCTCCATTACAAATCTATTGGAATTGACCTCATTTCAAACATTTACTTTTAATTATTTTATGATTGTGATTCCCACTTATATTATTATAGTTATTATGCATATTGTTTGCTTGATTCTGCTTATTTCATTTTATACTAGCTCATGGTTGCATGGTTCTCTGTGTTCATATTTGTCATTTTTAATAGCATAGTAATATTCCATTATGTTCAAGTACCATAACTTGTTTGACCAAACTCTGTTTTATAGGTATCTCCTTTGTTTTTAGTTCTTTGCAACCACAAAAAAGTATTGCTCTGCAGCTCTTTTTGTAGTAGCAAAGAATTGAAATTGAGGAATATATATCAAGTGGAGAATGGCTGCATAAATTGTGGTATATGATGTATGGAATATTGTTATACTATAAGAAATGATGAACAGGATAATTTCTGAAAAACCTGGAAAGATGCATATGAACTGAAGCAAAGTGAAGTGAACAGAACCAGAAGATCATTGTACACAATAAGAACAATATTGTAAGATGATCAAGCAATTCTCAGCAGTACAATGATCCAAGACAATTCCAAAGGACTCATGATGAAAAAATGCCATCCATCTCCCAAGAAATAATTGATAGAATCTATTTAATCTAATAGCATACTATTTTTCACTTTATTTTTTTGGGAGGGGTCTGTGTTTTCTTTTGCAATATGACTAATATGGAAATATGTTTTGCATGATTGTACAGATATAACCTATTGCTTACGGTCTTAGGAAAGAGAGAGAGAAAAGAAAAGAATTTGGGAAAAATTTTAAAATATTAAAAATGGTATCTATAAGTAACTGTGGGAGAAACACAAAATACTATTCCAAAAAATTGCTACTGTGACTATTTTGTTGCATTATAGGGACTTCTAGTCAGGTAGTGCATTACCAGGAGTTTGTAAATATATATTTTAAAAGAATATTTTGATAAAAATATTATAATATAACATTTCTTTTGTTATCTCATTTATTTATATATTTATTTTTCAAGAAAATGTTCTATTTCAAATTTCCTTTCTCCATCCACTTTTCCCCCAACCATTGAGAAGACAAGAAATACAATACTTATTTTACAAATGAAGTCATGTAAAACATTTTCATATTAGTCATGCTATGAAAAAGAAACAAAAAATAAAGAAAGAAAAATATATGCTTCAATTTATACTCAGAGTTCATCAGTTTTTTTTCTGGAAATGGATAGTATTTTTCATTATAAATCTTTTGGAGTTGTCTTGAATCATTATATTGATAGAGGAGCTAAGTCTTTCACAGTTGATTATCATTACGAGATTGCTGTTGTTATGTACAATACTCTGCTCTCTTCACTTTACATCAGCTCATGTAAATCTTTCTATGTTTTTCTGAAATCATCCTGTTCATCATTTTTCATAGTGCAGTAATATTGTTATAATCATATACTATAACTGATTTAGCTATTCCCCAATTGATGTGAATCTCCTCCATTTTCAGTTCTTTGCCATCACAAAAAAGATCTACTATAAATATTTTTGGGTATGATGGGTTGTTTTCTTTTTTAAAAATCTCTTTCATATACATGCCTAGTAGAAATATTGCTGGCCCAAGTTATATGCACAGTTTTATAGCCCCTCAGGCATAGTTCCAAATTGTTCTCTGAAATAGTTAGACCAGTTCCCCACTCCACCTACACATCTCCAGCAATTGTCACTTTTCTTTTCTCTCATGTTAACCAATTTAATGAGTGTGACGTAGTATCTCAGAATTATTTCAATGAAGTTTCTCTAATTATTAGCAATTTAAATCATTTTTATATGGTTATTGATAACATTCATTACTTCTTCTGAAAACTGCTTGTTCATATCATTTATCAATTGGAGAATGGTTCTTATTTTTCTACAACTGGCTCAATTGAATACTAGTAAAGTACTTTGCAAACTTTAAAGTGCTATAGAAATGCTGCCATCATCATAATTATTATTCTCGGTGGGTCAGGGTCTTTATATTTCACATTTCTTGAATCCTGGGCAAGGGAATGTGTTGTAGAAATCTTGACACTATCTCCACCCTCAAATTGGTTGTGAAAGGAAGAAACTAAGTTGTACTTATGTGATTCTTCCATTCCTTTAAATTTTAACTTAGAATTTCTTTGATTGGTATATAAATGTTAGGAATTATTCAGATGCCCCCATAATCAAAACAATATAAATGTTCCCTTCAATTATACCATGATTTTCAAATTCTTTGAGATGATCTTGAATGATTTTGGAAGGCATTTAGAGTTAATGTTTCTGACTCCTGTAATCCTCTGTATCTCTATTAAGTAGTATGTCTCATCTACTGGAGTTGGAATAGGAAGATGTATGTGCACCTACTGTCACCTGGGAACTACTTCACGCTTCCAAGACCAGGATAAAATCTATTGGGGCATTGAAGGCATTGAAAAGAGCATCTAGAGTGCAGTAATATCCTTGATACTTCTTTTCTCCAGCTATGTGTGCATCGCAATGGAGGCTCTGGATCAGCTGCTTATGGCCTGCCATTGTCAGAGCATCAACCTTTTTGTAGAAAGCTTCCTCAAGATGGTGGCCAAGCTTTTGGAATCTGAGAAGCCCAATCTGCAGATCCTAGGCACAAATTCAGTAAGCAATACCTGAAGGAGGTGGGAATGGGAGAGTGGGGTAAGGCACAGAGCTTGTTTGGGTGTTCCAGCCACAACGAAAGGTAAGGAGCAAAGACACTTGTTCAGATTTATTAAAAAACATTTTTCTCATCACCATGTTCAGTTCTCCATTCCCTTACTCTAAATCAATAAATCAGAATTTATTAAGTGTCTGTTATGTGCCAGGTATTGTGCTAAGTACTGGGAATTTTTAAAAAGATGAAAATTTCTGCTTACAATTTGTTTGGGGAGACAGTATAAAGAAGCAAGCTACCTGTGGGATAAAGAGTAAATGATTAACAAAGGGAAAGCACTGGAATTAAGAGAGGTTGGGAAAGGCTTCCTGTAGAAGGTGGGCTTTTAGTTGAGACTTAAAGGAACTCTTGTTTGCCATATCCATAATAAATTGGGAAGTGATGACTGACCCATCCTTTTTGAAGTTAAATAGATGAATGTCCATGCAATATTTGTCCATGAAATATATGTACTAAGACAATATGGGAGAAAAAAATCTACTGTAAGGTTATAAGAACTAGAATTTAGTTCAGACTCAGTTGCTAACAAGCTGGACAAGTCACTCCACTTCTGTCTACTCATCTTTAATATGGCAAGGGTCAGGGAGACAGATTAGGGCTAGATTAGCTTTGTGTTAAGATTCTCTTACTCAGTTTCTATAACGACCATTTCTATGTCTTTGTTTTTGCCTTACAAGGGCATGATAATCAAATTATATATATTCATCTCAACAAAATGGGTATGGGAGAGAAAGGGAACAATCATTTAAGTTTCAATTATGTACTAAATAAATCAGTTAAGTTCATTCTTGAAGAGAACCAAAATGACATCTCTATGTCAAGTAAATCTGGCCAACTGTGGCTGATCTGAGCAATACAAGCTCAGATTGCCTTGCCACAGGTTGGATGCAAATAGTCCTTGTGAATATTTGGGCAAACTTTGTGACACCTATCTATACCTAGAGAGATGCATAGTGGATAGAGTCAAGAAGATTCATCTTCCTGAGTTCAAATCTGGCCTCAGACCTTTGATAGTTAGATGACTCTAAACAACTCGCTTTACTTTGTTTGCCTCAGTTTCCTCATCTGTAAAATGAACTGGAGAAGGAAATGACAAACCATTCCAGTATCTTTGACAACAAAACCCCCAAATGGGGTCATGAAGAGTTAAACATGACTGAAAAACAACTGAACAACAACAAATATAAAAGGCTTAGATTTCTGCTTAAGTTTTTCTGAGTTAACATATGTTTCAGTTGTAAGCAGATCATAAAATTTAGACCCCAAAGGGTCCAGGGATATTATTTAATCTAACCCCTACAGATGAGGAAATTGAAAGTCCAAAAAGGTTGAAGTATTTGTCCAAGATCAGAGAGACAGTAAGGAGCAAAGAAAAGATTTGAGTTAAATTCAAAGTGGACTCCAAAATCAAGTAGTACTCTTTCTATCACCAAACTGTTATTTTGCCTGGGACAAGTAATTAATTTACTTCATTCCATCAATGTTTGGGTTAGTAACAGATTGAATAAATAAGTAAGACTTGGGGGAAGAAATGAAGGAGCTAATGGTTGAGAAAGGGAATAGCAGAAAGGATAAGTCATCAATAAATTGACAACCAAATGTTGGTAAGGCTACATACGCACAAGCACAAACCTGCAGGCAAGGTCTTATGATCTTGGTTTATCTAATGAGCATTCTTTCACATAAAATAATCACCAATAATAATCATTCGACAAGTATTTTTAATGATAGCTTTTTATTTTCAAAATACATGTGAAGATAGTTTTCATCATTTTACCCTTGCAAAACCTTGTATTACAAATTTCCCCCATCCCAATCCTCTAGACAGCAAATAATCCAATACAGATTAAACATGTGCAATTCTTCTAAACATATTTTCACATTATTATGCTGCACAAGAAAAATCAGATCAAAAAGAAAAAAGTGAGAAAGAAAAAATAAGCAAAAAAAGATAAAAATACCATTCAACAAGTATTTATTAAGCACTGACTACATATCAGTCATTGTGCTAGCTATTAAGAATACCAAATCAAAAGTGAAATAATCCTTGCTCCTAATAGATATAGGGGGCTAAGCTTCTGTGCTTTCTTTGACATAAGGAGCTCCCAGAGTTGGAGGTGAGTGGGTTGGGGGGTTTCTTTGATTGTGAATGAACATATCAAGATGGCCTAGTCAAGGATCTCTAATCTGTGGCCCACTGGGAGTTGTTGCAGCCTCCCAGTCATATTATATAGCTAGAATTCTGGGCAAGAAGTCAGGAAGTAACTAGGTAGCACAATAGGTAAATAAAATTCTGAGAATGAAGTCAAATATGACTGTGGATACTCACTAGCTTTGTCACTTAAGCTCTGTTTGCCTGAGTTTCCTCAATTATAAAATGGAAAACACAATAGTGCCTTATTCCACAAGGCTGTTTCAAGAATAAAATGAGATAATTTATATCAAATATCAAATAAGATATTTATAAAGTGCTTAGTACTGAGTCTGGTACACGATGTTGTTGTTCAATTATGTTTGACTCTCTGTGACCCCATTTGAGATATTCTTGGCAGAGATACAGAAGTAATTTGCCATTTCCTTCTCCAATTCAATTTATAGATCAAGGACTGAGGCAAACAAGCTTCAGTGACTTGCCCAGGGTCACAAAGCTAATAAGTGAGTTGAGATTTGAGTTCAAAAAGGAAGGCATCTTCCACTTTATCTCCACTCCACCTATCTGATGTACCACTTACTGGTCTCATACTCTTGCCATGTTAATTCTTTTCTTCTATTTCTTTTCTCAAGGTTTTTCCCTTTCATTTTGATTTTTCTCTCTCAATATGATTCATATGGAAATATGTAAAAAAAAATGAACGTATATGTATAACCAAAAATTTTTGCTTCATTTTAATATGTGATGTTTTTTATTAAAATATAATTTTTTAAACTTAAGCAAATATTTTATTTAATGATTATGCTTAGAGCAGACTTTTAAAAGAAATAAACTAAGAAGACCAAGAGATAAAGGATATAGCCTACGTATATTAACTCTTCAGCATTTTTAGTAATTTCCTAATTTCTCTCTTTAAAAAAAATTTAACTTTCATTGGTTAGCTTTGTATTAAAAATCTTCCAGACAAATGTGTATAGAAGAATTGCACATGTTTAACATATATTGGATTACTTGCTGTCTAGGAGAAAGGATGCAGAAAAGAAGGGAAAAAAAATTTGGAACACAAAGTTTTGCAAGGGTGAATGTTAAAAACTATGCATATGTTTTGAAAATAAAAAGCTTTAAAAATTAAAAGAAAAATCTTCCTAACACCCCTTTCTCCCAAGCAATTTGTGCTGACTTCTACTAGCTTTGCAATGTCTTAGCATTAAATTAGTTTTAGCAGCTTTTCTAGCCCCAATTCCGCTCTTTTAGTTTCTCCTTTATTGATTACCACAAGGAAGATATTGCCAGGAAAGAAGAAAAGCCCCCACAATATTTCCATATCTCTCTTTCCAACTTCCTGCATGATGACCTTTCTAGATTATTTCTATGGGGAAAACACAAAGATTCTACTTGGGAACAGCAGTATTCTATATTTTACTTTTCCTCAGCCAGCAGAAGGAATTTTTCTATATTTTTCTAACTACTAATGAAATCCTTTTCTCCCTTTTCTTTCTTTTCCTTGAAGCTACTTGTGCATAAATGTTTTGACATTTATGTACAGTAGCTAGGGGTCCATACAGTTTTAAAGTTAACAAAGGATTTTGTTTACATTGTCTTATTTGAGCGTCACTAATATCAGTGGCTGACATTTATAAAACACTTTGAGATTGCATCATTTAATCCTTATAAGCAGCCCACAAAGTCAAGTTATTACAATTCTTTATTTCACATGCAAATGATGCTAGGCTAGTCAGTAGTAGAACAGGGATTTTAATCTAGATTCCAATGAGATCACTGTTATTCTCTTAGAGGTGATGAAAGACATCACCTACATTATCCAAAGTATTCTTCCTTCCTTCCTCTACCAAAGAGAAAGCCTTTATAATAAAGATTTTTTAAATGGGGGAGGAGGATGGTTTTTAAAAACTCATTAAAGTAGCACAGTAGTCTGATGTATGAATGAAGTGAACAGAATGTATAGGAGGAAACAAGATTTTTAATCATTGTTAATTAATTAATCCCATATTTAATCATTACTAAGTAAATTATTAAATATGGGAGATGAGGGAGAGGGGAATGTCGATGATTCTAAGATTGTGTTGGGTAATAGCAGGCCATAGCATTCCAAAAGAGGCCAGGAATGAGACTTTTTGCCCAGACTGATGTCAAGAACATCATTTCTGGCATGTCTACTTGCGTCTATATAGATATGGGTGCATATATGGTTCTATATAAATATGAGTATAGAACATTGCAAAGAATATTTGATTTTTTTGATTTATTGGTTAATTTCATTGAATATTTTTTCTCTATTTTTTAAATAAAGGATTGTTTTTTGGAAGAGGGAACAATAAATATATTTGGAAATATAGATAATGTTAAAAAAAGATATATAAAATATAGAGAATGTTTTTTAAAAATAAAATGTTAAAAAATATTTAAAAAATTTTAAATGTAAAAGTAATACATTATAATATATTATAAAAATTATACTGTATTCTGGCAGAGAATTTAGGAAATCATCTACTCCAATACCCTCATTTGCTGATGAGGAAATTGAAATTCAGAGGTTAAGGGAGTTGCCTAATGTTACATGGCTGCTACTAAGTACCATTCAGAAATGTCTTCCAGGACCCAGTATAATTTTCACATGAACCATTCTGCTTTACATCTATATGGAAATGTGCAGGAGAGGAGAAAGGAGCAGAAAGTAGAATTACAACTAAGCAGAAAATTTAGGTAAATAAAAAAAGGCAGGAACAAAGCAGTCAATACAAACAGCTCTATAAAAAAGGGTTGAGATGAATGATCCTAAGCCCAAACTATATGATTTCTGTCTTTTAGGTTTTATGCCTTTCTTTTATATGTGTGTGTGTGTGTGTGTGTGTGTGTGTGTGTGTGTGTGTGTGTCTTAAAAGGCTAGCATCTATGAAAAAGAAGCAATTATATCAACAATTTGCCTCACATAACACTTTGAGATTTAAAAATGATCATGACCTTATAAGATTCATGAGAAAAGTAGGTATTATTATCCCCATTTAATGGAAGGGGAAACTGAAGGCTTAACTATTTGCTCCCAATCTAAGAAATTCTCTTTTCACTTCTGCCTGTTGGATTTAGTGAAAAAAATACTGATTCTATAATCATACGACATAGTCTTAGATTCACAATCTACTCCTGAAGTTTTTGTGCCACTGTGACCCTGAGCAAATCAATTAATTTAATCATTTAATCTCTAGATTAAATCTGCCTCTAGATCTGCACTCTGTTCACTGTGACATCAGTTGCTTGGCAAAATTACCTTGTATATTCTTCATATTTACTTGTGGATATCTTGTTTTCTTCCTCCTTCCTTCCAGTATATTGGAAGTTTCTCGAGGACTTGTTTTTATATCCCTGATGAATCATAATAGGCCTTAATAAAATTTTGTTGATTAATGAATGGGTTGAAAATTCAAATGTTTGTTGAATAGAATTATCTCTTCCACATCATGACTTTCCCCATCAGGGTTTCAATATATTGTGGGTTGGCATAAGAAATTTAATGGGAATTTTTTTAGGTTTTGCAAAAGGCCAGCAGGTTATATAGAAGAAGTTAGAAACTCAGAAATGCATAAAATCTATATATAATCTTGTATTATGTCAACATACTTTATCTTTTAATACCATCCATAATTCAGACTTTTCTGGTACAAAAAGAGGGCCAAAAAAGCTCTATGCAAATTTTCCAGATTATGGGGGCCCTATGCCTCTACATCCCACAATGTGGAAGGGATGACTGTAATTAAATTGAATAGGATAGGTGCTCTCAGGAGAGAGATTATAGCCTTCTTTTACCAGAGTTGAAAAAAATGCATATAAGTGAATAAAGTTGCTGTGAGCAGGCAGAACATGGAGACTTCAATTATAAGTTGACTTCTTGCTTAAGGAGAATACCTAGCCTTAGCTTGCTTAGTCTCAAACAAGCCAATCAACAAAAAAAGGATACATTTTCTCTGCAGAAAACTCAGTTATTCCCTCAAGATCCCAATTGAGTAGCACAGTGAATCAGATTTTCAGATAGACTCACAAGCTACCCTGATTCTAGAGAGCTGAAAGATGTCTTTTTTTCTTCTCCTTTGTCCCTCTCAGCTTTGGCTGGGAGAGCCAGATGGTAGCAGTCCTGAGCAAGCTTAGCATTCTCCTCCATTTAGACAGTGCTGAAAGGGGAGTTTTGTAAGGGTTGACTCTCAGAGCTCAGATGGCTTTTGGAGTGCTCCACTGTTGTGTTCTGGGCTCTCACTCTGGACATCTTGGCAAGCTGTTGTCACTCTAGAATAGATTTCTGGCATCTTTGCTACTTGAATGAAAGCCATGCAGAAAGTAGGAATCAGCAGTGACAGGTATGAGGCAACAAAGAGGTTAATGCTGAGAAGCTAGCTCCAAAAAAATGACATTAATGATGGAATAAAGTTAATGAGTGTGAGCCAGAAATGGGTCACTAGACTTGGAAGAAGCTTTCAGCCCCCTCCTTTTTTCTTTTTTCTTTTTTTTTAATTCAAGCTTTTTATTTTCAACACATCTGTATGGATAATTTTTAACATTCACTTTTACAAAACCTTGTGTGCCAAAATTTTTCCCTTCCTTCTCCCTATCCTCTCCCCTAGATGGCAAGTAATCTAATATATGTTAAACATATGCAATTCTTTTATACATATTTCTACAATTATCATGCTGAACAAGAAAAATCAGATCAAAAACGGAAAAAAAAAAATGAGAAAGAAAATAAAATGCCAGCAAACAACAAAAAGTGAAAATACCATGTGGTCCACATTCAGTTCCCACACAGATCAACCCCCTCCTTTTACCAACGAGAAAATTAAGGCTATAAGTGACCTGCCCTAAGTTGGTTTGTTGGTATCAGAAGAAGGTTTTGTTTTGTTTTGTATTTGCAGGTTGTTGGTATCAGAAGAATAATTTGAACAGAGAGAGTCAGAAAGAGTGATTAGACCCTAGCACTGCTATTAATGGCAATTAAGTTGGACAGTGGATAGAGTGCCAGGCCTTGAGCCAGAAAAATCTGAATTCAAATGTGGCTCAGACACTTATTAGTGTATGACTCTGGGCAAGGCACTTAGCCTGTCTCAGTTTCCTCATCTGTAAAATAAGCTAGAGAAGGAAATGACAAACTTCTCCAGTATTTTTGCTAAGAATACTCGCCAAAATGGGGTCACAAAGAGCTGGCCAGACTGAAATGACTGAACAACAGCTGTTATTAATGAAAATTTGAGCTCTAGAACTAAGAACTTTAGTTGAAAGTTGGCCTCAGATACTAGTTTTATACATACAAACATATATACAGACAAGTATGTGTACATGACAAGTCATTCAATCTTTTTGTGCCTCAATTTCCTTATTTTATATTTCCTTAAATTCCATCTTTTCCTCTACTATAAGATGAGGCTAATTTGCATCTATTTCTCAGGGTTGTTTAAGGATCAAATGAGATAAGATTAGTAAAAAGTTTACCAGTACATGATACATAATAAGATGCTTAATAAATACTTGTTCCTCCCCCTTTCCTCTTCTCAGGAATATATGTGGGTTTCATTCTCCAGACACTTATTATAGTAAGAAGCCTGGCATTAGTTCCTAGGGAGCAGGAGAAGATGCAGAAGATAGGGTTCCTGTCCTCAGGGAGCTTATCCCCTGATTAGCATGTAAGTTCTTTGAGGACAGGATCTGTTTGCTTTTGTCTTTGTATTTCCAGCATCTTTAGCACAGTGCTTGGCACATAGTAGGCATACTATTTTAATATAGTATATACTATTTTATTATAGTATATATACTATAGTAGGCGCATAATCAATCAACATTGATTAAGATTTAGAAAAAGAGTTAAGAACTGAAATACAAAATGGAACATACCAGTTGCATAAGAGAGATACAAACAAGGTGACTTTCAGCTGGGAAAGTCCCTTTTTTCCTCAACCTGTGCTCAGCTTCCTGGAGGTGGGAGTGTTTAAGCTGTGTCAAGAGGGAGAAATGGAATTTTCATGAGTGGATTAGAAGATAATTCTAGATCTGGGAATGTTTTCAGTGGTCATCTAGTGAACCTTTCTTCATGTTATAGATGAATAATGGCCTAAGAGATTACCCCAAGGTCACACACAAAAGGTCTGAGATGGGATTTGAACTTGGGTCCTTGGATTCTGGTATTCTTTCTCTTACTTTGGAGATAAGGGGGAAGGGAGAAACAATTCAGACATAGGAAATTCCATGAGCTTCATGTAAGCATGGGATACACACAAAGGGAAAATGGACCAATTAGTTTGGAAGTGTATGATAAGAGTATGTGAAGAAGAGCAGTGGTTTAAGTTGATAAATGTAAGTTAGAGTAGGATGGTAGAAAGTCTTGAATGTCAGGGTAAGATATTTGGATCCTGAAAACAAAATAATTCTATAAACTCTGTTGATAACTGTGGTACTGAATGTGCACATGGATTATGCAGTGGTTGGGACAGTCTATCACTTTGACCCTCCATCAGTATAAAAAATTGAGAAGTATTTCACGTCTCTAATCCTTTGACCATTTAGCATTGGCTAAACACATCCACTCTACTTGGAGCAATGTAGGAGCTAGGGGGGAAAAAAGTACAAGACCTAGTCTATGTCCTTAAGGAATCTTTAATCTAGTCAGGGAGATAGTATGTATGTATGTATGTATGTATGTCTATATCATATGTGTGTATCTGTTTGTGTATTAGGAAAAAACACAAAGTTGTCCATAGCAACTTGCTATGGAATCCTGTAAGAGGAGCCTGGGAAGCAAAGTGATTAGTATTGGCTGCAGCAGTCAAGGAAGACTTCCTGGATCACATGGGACTTAGTCTAGACCTTGAAAGCCAAGTAGTATTTGGAGACCTATCTGTTACCATGTCACATATAATCATTCATCAGTCAATAGGTATATGCTTTCCTTGTGCCTTTATAGTCCCACAAGACAGTTATAGTTAGTTGAGGGGATGGGGTCAAGAATTATATCTATGACGCAATTAGAGTAAATCTTCTTGAGACTCAATTTCTCCATCTGTAGACAAAACCAGCATAAATCTTAACTATTTTCAAGTCTTCTTGATAAGAGATGAGAAGCAAGAGACTCCTGAAAAGGAAGGGAGAGTTTAGTTCAAATTTCTTAACTTCTCTTCCTCTTTTTCTATCTATTCACCTCCTATCTCTGAGAAGTTTGTGAAGTTTGCCAACATAGAAGAGGACACTCCCTCCTATCATCGGAGCTATGATTTCTTTGTGTCACGATTCAGTGAAATGTGTCATTCCAGCCATGATGACTTGGAGATCAAGACCAAGTGAGTAGGTGGTGGGGAGGAAGGCTGGGAAATTAGAACACTGCTTTACTCATGACTAGTGACTACTGAGATCTTTAAGGAATTTCTCATTTACCTCCTACCATTTTAAAAAATATGTAGTGCTTGGGGTATCTCCACACACACCTTACAGAGTGGTTCCTCCAAGACAAGACTAGTCCAGGTTCAAAGTACTTTGAGTCTCTATTCATCCCAAACCAGAGCTTATGAGCCCCTACCAATGCATCTACTTTTATCAGTTAGACAGTAGATATAACTATTTCACAGGAAAAGCATTTAATGAAGTAGCACAGTAAGAAAAGTAATTCTCTCATAACCATAACTATCTCACAACTATGTAGACCATCTTCTGTGGACACTGTAGAGTCATATTCATATATATATATATATATATATATATATATATATATATATATATATATATATATATATATATATATATATATATATATATGTATGTATAAAGGTCCAAACAGGCAAGATCATTATCTTTCCCTTAGCTAGCAATATTCCTGCCTTCATTATATATATTTCTTTTTCTTGGTTATATATACATGATCATGTCCCTAGGATTTAGGTCCTTATGAACCCATGTCAATTTTCCTTTTCTTGCTTAAGCCAACTTCCTGTGTTTCCTCATCTGAGCCATTAGTTTCCACTTGACATAAAAATAGTCTATTCTCCTGATTTTTAATGTCCCACTATACTATAGAACTAATGAACTTTTCTGTCATTTCCATTAACCTAAATCCCCCCAAGGCTGTGCAAACCACAGACACCTCCCTTCCCTTTGACACTTTCTTAGGAATGATTAAAAAAAAAAAAAAAAAGCTAAGCACAAACATTTAAAGCCATTTATAAATATGGGTATAGGTTCATTCATGGATCAATGCTCATTAAGTTACACATGGTACACTACTCCTATTCCCCATCATAGGCAAATAGTTACAGAACTGCACTCATGTGATATAATGGAAAGACCATGAGATTTGGAATCAAATGGTTCTGAGGCTTCCTCCTCCCCCTCCGCTACCTAGTAGCTAATGACATCCCTTTATTTTTCCCAAGGCTTAATTTCTTCATCTACAAAATGGAAATTAATAATGTCTTTGTTACTTCTCAAAACCTTTGAAGAAAATACTTTGAAAAGCTTCCTGTAAATGTGAGATTAAAAAAAAATCTGTTTCATGGGAGTTATTCATATAGATACATATAAATTATATATAGAAATATATATGTATATATATATACATATTCACTTTTAAAAATATATAAGTACTTTCACACAGAGATACTCACCCACGTAGAAACATCTCTGTTATAAACACACAGATAGAAATGCACATAAATATGTGCCCACACAAATATATTCAAAGAAATACATGGTCATAAATGCAAGCACATATACATACAAAAATCCATTGATATGTTTTAGAGGATCCCAATTTATAATTATTTTAGGCAGGGAAGACAGATCTTTGTAGCAATTAGAGAATAAGAGAATATATAATAAAAGAATGAACTGTGATACAGAGAGCCCAGTACAAGAAAAGGAAGAGATTCATGTAATCGTGATGGAGTCTGTCCTTTTTATGTTAGTATATCAAAATAAAATGGACATCTTATCTGGGTCAAAGTATTTGATGGTGATTACATCTGAAGCTACTTTTATAGGTTTGAAGGGTAGAGAAAACCTACCTTTTCCACTTTTTAGTTTTACTCTTTTTATTTGCTTTTCTACCACTGACTGTGGGTTGTAAAGTGCTTTAGAGAGTAGGAAATGAAAATGTCCAGGTCCACAAGGTAGTTTCCATCTAGTCTCTGAAAGAGTGGAACAAGAATGTAGAGAGGCTCAGAAAGATGGTCTAATTCTTTTTATCCAGCTATATCATATCCCAATTTCCTTCTTCTCAGCCAGACCAAATCACAAAATTCCAGATATCATGATTCTTCAATAGCTGTTGCTAAAGCGTGTAAGAGATGATGAGCTTTCTCACTGTCCAGTAGTTAACCCTTTGACAAATCCATCACTTAACCTTACTCCAAAATAGTTAAGAAGTGGTAGTAAATTTAAGGATTACTTTAGACTAAAGGCCTAGAAAATCCTTTTATCACAGATATACTATTTCTATTTTATTTATTAATATAATTATTATTGAGAGGCAATATGACAAGAGGGAGGAATAGAGAGCTGGTCCAGAAGTCAGGAAAATTTGCATTCAAGTCTTACCCTTGACCCATAGTAAGTATATGACCTTGGGCAAATCACTTAATATTTCAGTGCTTTAGATAACTCTCTAAGACTATTAATTGTGGAATAGGTATCAGGGCTACATTAATATAGGGAGCTGCTTCACAGAGCTTCCTTCCTTCCTACTCTCCACTATCCATATACCATCAAGTTCTTTTCTCCAAGCTAAACAATCTTATATGGCCTGATCTCAAGGCCTTTCCACATTCTGGTTTGCCCTTTTAGATGCTGTCTAGATCATCAAAATTGTAACAAAAATGGGATGCCCAGAATATTCCGGTTCATTGTCTGATGAGGGCAGACTATAGTCAGTCCACAAATATTAATTATCTGCTATGTGCCAGGAACTGTACTAACTGCTAAGGATATAAAAGCAAAGGTAGTCCCTCCCCTACTGGGGAAAGATAACATGAAAAACACTATTTCCAGATGAGACATAGACTAAGTTGGAAATCATCTCAGAGGAAAGGCACTTGTAGAGGGAAAAGGCGAAAGCGTTCTGGGAAAGGCCTCTTACAGAAGGTAGATTTGAGTGGGGTCTTGAAGGAATTCAAGGAGGATAAGTGACTGAGAAGTAAGGAAAGCTATGATGTATAGAGATAAGAGTGTTCTGTATAAGAGACAACAAGAAGGCAAATGTAGCTGGATTATGGAGGGCAAAACTGGAAGGCAGCAAACGAGCAGATTGGGAAGGGTTTTAAATGTCAAACAGAAGATTTTCCTTTGGATCTTGGTGATCACAGGTAGCTACTGGAGTTTATTGAGTAGAGAAGTGAAAAGTCAAACCTGTATTTTAGGAAAAATCGTTTTAGAAACTAAAGATGGATTGGAGTGAGGAGAGTCACTCAATCAATTAGTATTTATTAAGCACCTACTGTGTGCCAGGCACTGTGCTAAATGCTGGGGATACAAAAAAAGCAAAAAAAAAACAAAAAACAAAAAACAAACAAAAAAAAAACCACAATCAGTCCCTGTTTTCACAAAGCTCACAGTCTAATAGAGAAGACAATATACAAACAACTGTGTACCGACAAGCAGCAGATGGGATAAACTGAGGTGGGGATTTCAAAGGAAGGCACTAAGATTAAGGAAGAAAGCAAAGTTTTAGCTGAGACTTGAGGCAGAGATGTGTCAAGACATTCAGAGAAAATATTCCAAGTTGAGGTGTCATGTACAAGAAACAGTAAGGGGGCTAGCTGTCACTGGAAGAGGGTAAAGTATAAAACAAAACAACAACAAAAAGCAGAAAAGGGAGTTATCACTTCCCTCTTTCTAGACAATGAATGCAGCTTAAGTCACACGATCTAGGTTTTTTAATCACCATATTATGTTGAGCTTACAATTCATTCAGACCCCCAGGTCTTTCCCCCTCCCTCAATGAGCTGTTATCCAGTCATGCCTACTCATCTTTAGTTGCAAAGCTTGGAGTTTTGGGGGGGAGATGGTCCCTGTTTATTTTTAAATTTAACAAGGGTAGATAAGGAAAATGTTTGTTCAATTTGACAAATTTCCCAATCAATTCAATGAGTTCCTTGGGTTGGGATGTGAGACTTTGGAGGCATTTGAGGACCACTTTCCCATGGATAGCCTAGCTGCTAAAATCTCTTGGGCTAAGAAAGTCCTTCCTCAGGAACTTAAGTCGCTCCCATGTGCTCAGAAGTTGTGGACAGAGATATATATGTTCCTGCCCCAAGTCAGCCATTCCAGGTTGTTAGAGGAAGGCAACAGGTTCCTATGCCCTTTTCTTTCCCCACCCATCTCCACATAGTAATCTCTTTTCTGATGCCAGACTAGCAGGAAGCAAAAAAAATGACCCATAATTGAAATTTGGATCCCTCTGCCTTTAGATCCCAGTGTTCTTTCTGTAATGAAATCCCCCCTCTCTTTATGAGTGTGGCCTGAGAGAAATTTACAACCAAGGTCAGGCTTCTTGGCAGTTAGCTCTCTCATGAAAAAGAAGGGCTGGCATTCTGTAGCCTTATGCTCCACAGGCATTAGTGGCTTGCTGCTGACCGACATCGAACCAGGTGTAATAATGTGAACAGTGTTATCTGTGCCGTATTCTGTTTTGTTTGAGTGAACCTCCAGAGCCTAAGAGAATGGAGACCACTTTGTCCAACCCCCTTATTTTTTCAAATGAGGAAATCAGCACCTAGGAAGGTAAGGATTTATCTAAGATCAGGCAGGCAGTAAGTGTCTTAAGCAAGATTTGAACCTTGGTCTAGCGAGTGGGCTATCCACTGAGCCAAGCTCCCAGTCTGAGCAGAGGCAGGTTCCTAGTCTGGCAGCAGAGCCAGGGATGACTCTTGGCCAAGGACTGAAGCCAGAAGGTGCCAAATTGGCAGCTAAGATACTTTGAGACGGTCCCTTTCTGGATGGAGCCTCAGCTTAGAACCATCCCCCTTTTTTTCAGGACATCTGATCACTTAAAGTCAAATTGTGCTGCTGAGGGCCTGGCCCTGTGCCACCTCCTCTTTCTCCTCCCCAGGGATGTGGCCTCTTGCTTGGAAGGCTGATTTAGAGGGCTGGAAACTCCTTGTCACCACTTTGCTGTTTTTCCCCACAGGATCCGTATGTCAGGCATCAAAGGCCTGCAAGGGGTGGTGAGGAAGACGGTCAATGATGAGTTGCAGGCCAACATCTGGGACCCACAGCACATGGACAAGATTGTTCCTTCTCTGCTGTTCAACCTGCAGCATGTAGAGGAAGCTGAGAGGTGAGAGAGGGTCCCTCTGTATGGGATGGGTAAGAGAAGCCGCCAGCTCCAGGCTCAGGAGCCACTCCACACAGGAAAACCTGGGTTCCTTGGGTTCTGTTGCCCAGTTGGCAACTGATTCCCTGGGTGACCTTGACTCTGACCTTCATTATTCCTTTATTATCCTAGGTCACACTATACCTCATTTCTGCATTTGTAAGGAAAGGACAATAATAGTCTTGAACTCTCTGGAGACCGTGGTTGGTATGGTATCTCTGAACAGATACAAAGGACTCAGAGAATCATATTACTTTAGCACAGCCAAGTCAGAGACTGTTTGGGGATGTTTGGGGATGGTTTTTTTTTTTTTTTTCCCATTTGGTAAGATGCCTTTCCTGGGCTGTGGTTGCTGACTAAGAACTCACCTTCCCTGACCTTCCCTCCTCTCTTACTGATGTCACTGCAAAATTCTTTAAAAGACTGAATCTCTTGATCCACCTAGCAACAGTAAGAGCTGAGGGGTACCAGTTCTGAGTTCTGATCCAGGAACTGTCACTATTGCTGCTTTTTGGTATTTTATACCACTCCATCTCACCAACTAATCCCCCAAGAACTCTTCTTTGTTTCAAAGAAAAGTTAAGCAAACCACATTTGGAGTGGACATTTGGGGGAAGAGGTATTATCTTTTCTCCCTGTGGGTCAGAGTTCAAATCTGTAAAATAGGAAAGTTATATTTAAAATTTTAAATGTAGGAAAAAGGAGGTCCCATGTTTTCCTTCCCAATCCCCCTCTTCCAGGCCTGTGATTTCATAAATTTGCTCACCCAGTGCAGTTTGCCAACTTGCAGACTTTGGGAGCTGCTTGGGAAGGCGGGGGGCCTTGAGAGGTGCCATAATGTGCTTACAATCACAGTCTATCCATGTCAGAGCAGGAGACTTCCAGGCTCCAAAGTCAGGCTTCTCTCTGATAGCCTTCTTATCTCATTTGTGTATTATGGGAGTGACAGGGGGGACAAAAATGTTGGTTGTCCCATCTCTCTATTTGTTCAGAATCCAAATTTAGAAAAACAATTGGCAAGGAACCCAAATACCTAGGAATATGAATATGTGCCCAAGATACCGAGCATAGGTAGTGTCTGAAACAGGATTTGAACCCAAGAATTTCTGACTCTGAGTCCAGCAAGCAATCTGTCCACTGGGCCATGTCCCTAGGTTTGAGCAGGGCTAAGTTCCAAGTCTGGCAGAAGTTTTAGACAAACAGTCTCCAAAGGCTGGAGCCAGCAAGATGCCATGGGAGCCAGGCAGGCTTTGCAATGAGCTCCCTCTAGTGATCCGTCCTAGAACAGCAGCACATGGGCATTTTGCTTTTCTACTCGGATGGTCCTGTGGTCTGGACAGCTAGCTGGAGAAGAGCGAGCAGATAATTACCTACTGTGATCCGCAGTCTTGTAGGTAGGATGCTGGAATTACATTCAGGTTCATGGCCTTGGCTGGTATTTACCAGCTATGTGATCATAGGCAAGTCACTTAACCTTGGCAAGACTCAGTTTCTTCATCTGTAAAGTGGGGACTATAATACCTTTATTATGCACTTCACAGAATTATTGTGAAGCTCTACTGGGATGATGTATGAAAAGTGCTTTATGAACTTTAAAATAATGTTTAAATGTCAGTTATTATTATTGTTCAGGAAAAAGAAATAATAGCAACAATAGTAATAACAATTCATACTTATATAGCACTTTAAGATTTACAAAATATTTTGCCCAAATCAACTCTTGATCAAGTCAGATTCCTTGGGTCTCAGCTCCCTCCTTCTCTGTAAAATAAGGAGATTGAATCAATGGCCTCTAGGTCTCCTCCAGCTCTGATCCTATAATCCTATGAAGAAGATCAGGCAGATATTGGTATCTCTGTTACAAATGGGGAAACTGAGGCTCTAAAAGAGGAAGATTTACTCGTGGTTATACAGCTAGTAAGCTAGGATTCACACCTAAGTCTTCTGGTCCAGACTTCTTTCCTTTATATCGGGTCATTTTTTACTTTGGTACCATTATGAAGTGACAGCTGATGGTGATTCCACCTATTTTCTTTCCATGATATAATGGAAGGAACACTCAACTCAAAGCCATAATGCCTAAATTAGAATCCTATCTCTACTAATTACCTCCTTAGGTGAGTCACAAAGTCTGCACTTAGGCTTTCCCATCTGCAAAATGAGAAGGCTGGACTAGGTGACATATGGGATTTCTTCTAGTTCTAAATTAATCAGCCTATCATTCGTTTCTTTTTCCTGTTCTCTCTCTCCCCCCTCTCTCCTCTCTTTTTCTTCCCCTTCCTTCTCTCTCTTTCTTCCTCTCTGTTTCTTTCTCTCCCCTTCTCCCTTTTCTCAAAACCCTTTTTTTCTTCCCCTAACAACACTTAAGGGCATTCATGAACTTGGCTTAGCCCCATTTTTGACTCATTGACTTTAAAGAAATTACCTATCCTTGTAAAATTCTATCTCAGATCAGGTACTATCTGCTCTCATAGATCTTCAAGAAGGAAATTTTCTTGATTTCCTTAGTTACTTACCCTTACAGAACAACTTTCAGTTCCCAAATCTCACCACTTATATGAACCGACCATTTCTTCTTATATGCTCAGTAAAAAACAACCTTTAGGGTAGTAAGAAGTTACCATAGGCTATGGAACCATAGGATCTTGGAGATGATCAAATCCAATTTTCCTGTTGAGCACATTAAAATTAGGTAAGAATGAATGAAATTAGGTAAGAATGAATGCAAAGTATACTCTAGTCTCAAAAATTGGCTTTATAAATATAAGTTGAGGGAGTTCTGTCTGGATAAGAGTTTGAGAAAGATCTGAAAGTTTTAGTGGACTTAAAGCTAACGTGAGTCAACAATATGATGTATTGTGCCCAAAAGTAAATGTATTTTTGGACTGCATTAAGAGAAACACAGTTTCCAAAAACAAGAAGACAATATAAGCCACATTTTCTTTTAACTTAATATTTCATTTTCTTCCCCACTTACAGGTTAAAAACAATTTTAGCATTCTTTTTTCAAATTTTAGATGTCAAATTCTCTTCCTCTCTTCCCTTTTTCTCCCTCATTGAGAAAGCAAGCAATCATGTGAAACATTTCCCTGTAAATCATGGTGTGAAGAAAACATAGGAAAAACCCTCAAGAAAAAATAAAGTGAAAAACTATGCTTCAATCTCTATTCAGATAGTATCAGTTCTTAATTTGGGTATGAATAGCATATTTCATCATGAGACCATCAGAGTTGTCTTGGATCATTGTATTGCTGAGAATAGCTAAGTCATTCACAGCTAAGATGATTAGATGTTGCAGTTATGTCGTACACAGTACATTTCACTTTGCATCAAGTTATGTAAGTCTTTCTAGGTTTTTTCCCCAAACATCCTACTCAGCATTTTTATAGCAAAATAGTATTCCATCATAACCACATACCACAATTTATTTAGCCATTTCCCAATTGGTGGACATTCCCTCAATTTCCAATTCTCTGCCACTAGAAAAGAGCTTCTATAAATATTTTTTAATCTTTTTTTGGATGCAAACCTAGTAGTAGTATTACTAGGTCAAAGGGTATGTTTGGTTTTGGCATAGTTCCATATTACTCGACAGAATGGCTGATTCAGTTTACAACTCCAGTACATCAGTTTCATTTTTTCTCTTATCCCATCCACCATTTATCATTTTCCTTTCTTTCCAATTAGCCATTCTAATAAGTTATAAGGTAGTTTTACTTTGCATTTCTCTAATCAATAGTGAGTTATAATATTTTTTCATAATACTATAAATATTATAAATATAAATGCTTCATTTGAAAACTGTATCTTTTGATCATTTATTAATTGGGTAATTATTCTTATTTTTATAAATTTGGCTTAGTTTTCGGATATGTTTAAGAGATAAGGCCTTCTTTTCAGAGAAACTTGCTTTAAATTTTTTAGTTACCATTGTTAACTGTATTTCCCCTCTATTCTACTTCTTCCCACCTGTTTATTCTCTTTCCTTTCACCTTTTTCTTCCTCAAAAGTGTTTTGCTTCTGACTATTGTCTTCCTCCAAGCCAATCTCCCTTTGATGAGCATCCCCATTTCTCTTACCTCCTTCCCCTCCTACTTTCCTGTAGGGTAAAATAGATTTCTATACTCAATTGAATTTGTATGTTCCTCTTTGAACCAATTCCAATGAAAGTAAAATTCAAGTGTTTCTCATCACCTCTGCCATATTCCCCTTCACTATAATAGCTCTTTCTTGTGTCTTTTATGTGAGATAATTTACCCTATTCTACCTTTCTCTTTTCCTTTTCTCACCTTTGAATTTTATTTTTAAAGATAACTTCCCTTCTTATTCAACTTGCACCTGTGCCTTCTAATTACCCCCAAAATGAGAAAGTTCTTATGATTTACAAGTATCATCTTTCCATGTACAAATGAGAACAATTTAACCTTATCAAGTCCCTTGTGATTTCATTTTCCTGTTTACCTTTTTA
The DNA here is from genome assembly GCF_048593235.1 of Sminthopsis crassicaudata. Classification (NCBI taxonomy): domain Eukaryota; kingdom Metazoa; phylum Chordata; class Mammalia; order Dasyuromorphia; family Dasyuridae; genus Sminthopsis; species Sminthopsis crassicaudata. The sequence goes on from NC_133619.1 coordinate 224,676,681, forward strand.
CATTTCTCTTGAGTCTTGTATCTGAAAGTCAAATTTTCTACTCAATTCTGGTCTTTTCATCAAGAATGTTTGAAAGTCTTCTATTTCATTGAATTTCTATTTTTCCCTTGAAGGATTATACTCAGTTTTACTGGGCAGATGATTCTCAGTAGTAATCCTAGCTCCTTTGTCTTCCAGAATATAATGTTTTAAACCTTCCAATCCTTTAATTTAATTTAGAGGCTGCTAGATTTTGTGTTATCCTGATCATGCATCCACCATATTTGAATTGTTTGTTTCTGGTTGCTTGCAATATTCTCTCCTTGACCTGGGAGGACTGGAATTTGGTTATTATATTCTTGGGAGTTTTCATTTTGCTCTCTCTTTCAGGAGGCGATCAATAGATTCTTTCAATTTCTATTTACCTTCTGATTACAGAATATCAGGGCAGTTTTCCTTGATAATTTATTTTTTTTCTCTTTTTTTTTATTATTTTTTAAATTCATTTTTCCAAATTATCTCCCCCTCCCTCCACTCCCTCCCCCCGATGACAGGTAATCCCATACATTCTACATGTGTTACAATATAACCTAGATACAATATATGTGTGTAAATACCATTTTCTTGTTGCACATTAATTATTAGCTTCTGAAGGTATAAGTAACCTGGGTAGATAGACAGTAGTGCTAACAATTTACATACACTTCCCAGTGTTCCTTCTCTGGGTGTAGTTATTTCTGTCCATCATTGATCAACTGGAAGTGAGTTGGATCTTCTTTATGTTGAAGATTTCCACTTCCATCAGAATACATCCTCATACAGTATTGTTGTTGAAGTGTATAGTGATCTTCTGGTTCTGCTCATTTCACTCAGCATCAGTTGATGTAAGTCTCTCCAAGCCTCTCTGTATTTCTCCTGTTGGTCATTTCTTACAGAACAATAATATTCCATAACCTTCATATACCATAATTTACCCAACCATTCTCCAATTGATGGACATCCATTCAACTTCCAGTTTCTAGCCACTACAAAAAGAGCTGCCACAAACATTTTGGCACATACAGGTCCCTTTCCGCTCTTTAGTATTTCTTTGGGATATAATCCCAATAACAGCAATGCTGGGTCAAAGGATATACACAGTTTGATAACTCCTTGATAATTTATTGAAAGATTATTTCTAAATTCTTTTTTTATCATGATTTCAGGTAGTCCAATAATTTTAAAATTATCTCTTCTAGATCTATTCTAGGTCAGTTGTTTGGAGGGATTTAGGGGAGAGTTTAGGGGAGTCTTCTGACTGTACTCCTCCATTGTGGCTTAGCCCTGAGAATTAATTTTTTTGTGGTTTTGTTGAACTAAATGATTATTTAGGTCCCTTCCAACTCTGATATTCTGTGATAATTCCAGCATCTTGGAAGATGAATGGATGTCCATCAATTGGAGAATGGTTGGGTAAATTATGGTATATGAATGTTATGGAATATTATTGTTCTGTAAGAAATGACCAACAGGAGAAATAGAGAGAGTCTTGGAGAGACTTACATCAACTGATGCTAAGTGAAACGAGCAGAACCAGAAGATCATTATACACTTCAACAACGATACTGTACGAGGATGTATTCTGATGGAAGTGGATATCTTCAACATAGAGAAGAGCTAATCCAATTCCAATTGATTAATGATGGACAGAACCAGCTACATCCAGAAAAGGAATACTGGGAAATGAGTGTAAACTCTTATTTTTACCTTCTGAATCCAATTCTTCCTGTGCAACAAGAAATTCGGTTCTACACACATATATTGTATCTAGAATATATTGTAATATATTTAACATGTATAAGACTGCCTGCCATCTGGGGGAGGGGGTTGGGGGAGGAAGGGAAAAAATCTGAACAGAAGTAAGTGCAAGGGATAATGTTATAAAAAATTACCCATGCATATGTACTGTCAAAAAAAAAAGTTATAATTATAAAATAAAATAAAAATTAAATTAAAAAAAAAAAAAGAAAAAAGAACTGGATAATTCCAGCATCTAACGCTAGTGCCTGGGACATAATAAGTTCTTAATAAATACTTATGGAACAAATGAATGAATGAATAAATGAATTCTGAGAGGTTCAGAGAAGTGCAATCACTTTTGAATAGCTTGTTATTGGTAGAAAGAAGTGAGAAAGGTCTTTTTGCATCACTGCCTGCCGCATCTCTTTTCCATCTACATCTTTTCTCATGGTTTTCAGGTACACCCTGACACCTACTTTGTCTGTATTTCCACAGCAGGTCTCCTTCACCCTTACAGGCCACAGAGAAGGAAAAAGAGAGCCCAGCAGAGCTGGCTGAGAGATGCCTCCGAGAGCTGTTGGGCAGGGCTGCCTATGGCAATATCAAAAATGCCATCAAACCTGTACTCATGTGAGTTTCTATCTGAATTCTATTGCTTTAGGGGAAATTGAGATGCTGAGAGGTTAAGACATTTAACCCTTTCAAATGCTTGGTCCCCTTAAACCCCCACACCTGAAACTCTTTATCCCCTGCTTCCTGTGTGAAAGGAAAAAGAAGTTGTAGCTGTGTTCTCTGTGTGGATAGTCTAGACCACCCAGAGGCCACTGGAAGGATAGGCTTGTGAGTCATACATCATTCTTACTCTGTCCTGTTGGTATGTATCCCCCTGCCTGTTTCATTTAACTCCTCATTTGAATGGAGAGGAAAAACCTTGCTTGGTTGGAAGAGACAGTATATTGGCAGGCATTCCATTTGGAAGGTTGGTTCCAAAGGTCACAAGCTCAAAACCTTGATAGGGCAGAAATGTGGTCAGAAAACCAGCTCTTTGCATTGAATCCACAATCCTGTGCCCCTCTAGGCCCAACTCATAACTTCATTCCAGGTTTTGGACAGCTCCTACATCCCCTTGATTTCCTTCTTTTATTTCTACCCATTAGCCCTTGCTTACATATCCACAAAGTTGGGAATCAGTTGAGAATCAGGACTAGTAGGCCCCTTGGGTAAGGGGGAGGGTATCTCTCTGCCCCAAATTAAGCTGATACCACATAGTGCATCACACTCTTGTTTTTCCCATGTTTTCTCCCTCCACAGTCACCTAGATAACCATTCTCTCTGGGAACCCAAGGTGTTTGCCATCCGTTGCTTTAAAATCATCATGTATTCAGTTCAGGTATGATGCCTCCTTTGGCCTAGAATGGTGCTGTATATAGCCAGCAGGAAATGGAACTAAGAAGTAGCGGGCACAATGCCTCCAGCGTGGCTCTGGCCCATAGCCTGGTTTTCTAAGCCAAGCTATCTTCCACAGCAGTATGACTTGGGCTGGGTACTTTAAGATGTGAGAAGATGATGATAAGATAAGATGGGAAACTGAAGTATCCAGAAAAAAACTAGGATGGTCACAATACTTGGTTCTGTCACTGACTTGTTACACTAACAGACTGGAATTCAAAATGTCTAGTTCTCTGACCTTAGGAATTTTTGTTCCTCTAATACCTGAGTTGGATAGTAACCTATCTCAGGAGAAGGGTTCTTAAACCACCACCCCCCTTTGAGGACCTGTGGATAGACTTCAAGGGGAGGGGTCTATTAATCTGGATGGGGAAAAAATTACATCTTTAACTTCTAACTTAAACTGATAATTTTCTTCAATTATTTAAAAACATTGTTCTGAAAAGCTATCCTTAGGCATTAGCAAGACCTCCAAGAGGGTCAATGATATAAAAAATTATATAAGTAATATGAACAATGGTAACATTTGGGATGGACAATGGGGACCTAAAATTTACAGAAATAGCTTAGCCGGGTGAAGATGGGAAGCAATTGAGTTCAGGGCCAATGCCATCCCCTCTCCTCGTTTCTAGCCCCAGCACTCCCATCTTGTGATCCAGCAGCTCCTGAGTCACCTGGATGCCAACAGTCGAAGTGCAGCCACCATCCGTGCGGGCATTGTGGAGGTCCTGTCTGAGGCAGCTGTCATTGCTGCTACTGGCTCTGTGGGTAAGGGGAATGCTGAGGGAAAGAGGACAACAGATGCTTCTGAAGAGGCAGGAAAGAAAACTTCCTTTGCCCAGATACTTTCTTCCAATTCCTGTCATCAAAAGAGTGGTCTCCAAGTCTGACCCCTCACTCACTCAGCCTCCACATTGCCAAATCTTGTCATTTTTTATCTCATCTCTTATGTCTATCCCCTTCTTTCCCCTCACAAGACCAGTAGGCACTTAATCATTCCTCACTCAAACCATTTCAGTAGCCTCTTAATTTATCTCCTTTAAAGTCTCTCTCCTTTCTAATCTACCCTCCACACATGCATCAGAATGATTATCTTAAAAGATAGATCTAGTGATGTCACTTCCCTACTCAATAAACCTCAATAGCTCCCTATTGCCTCTCAGATCACCTCTAAGCTCCTCTATTGGGCATTTAAAATTCTTCACACACTGGCCCCATCATGCCTTCCTAGTCTTAGTGCATACTGCTACTCTTCATGCATTTAACAGATCAATCAAATTGGCCTCCCTCGCTCTTTCTCACACTGTACTCCTTCTCCCTCTGGACTTCACTTTCCTAATGTAAAATGAGATTAGACGGTCTTTAAGTTGTCTTTTAGTTCTTAAGTTGGTGACCTCTGCTCCTAAGAATAGTTGGGAAAAACATTAATTTACAAATAGTCTTTAGCTGGGTTCCATTATTAAGTAAGTGGATTAGGTGCTGAGTCAGGAAGACCTGAGTCCAAATATGGCCTCAGACACTAGTTGTGTGATCCTGAGCATGTCACGTAACCCTGTTTGTCTCAGTTTCCTCAATGTCTTGAAGGAGGAAATGGCAAGCCACTTTTGTATCTTTGCTAAGAAAACCCCAAACAGGGTCACGAAAAATCAGATCCAATTGAAAAATGACTGCATCATGGGCAAGGGAAGGCAGAGGTGAACACCAGGCCCAACTTCTCCTTTCTTGTCTCATTGCCTTCTTCAGGTCCTACAGTGCTAGAGATGTTCAATACTTTGCTGAGGCAGCTACGGCTCAGCATTGATTATGCCCTGACCGGCAGCTACGATGGAGCCGTCAGTGTTGGTACCAAGATCATCAAGGAGCATGAGGAGAGAATGTTTCAGGAGGCTGTTATCAAGACCACCGGTGTGGGATGGATGGATGGCCCATGGGGGTGGGGAGGGAGCCCTTGGAGCAGGAATCAGTATCTCCCTAAAGGATAAGACATCCAAGAAAGATTCTTCACCTCCTTCCTAATTCTTCCTAAACTTTTTGTCAGGGGAGGAGGAGCAAGCCCTTACTTACCACAGCTTGTTTGATGAATTTAGCTAGTTTTTTGTTTTGAAGTAATGATGACAGAAATAGAGATTGGTGGGGGGAGAGAGAGAGAAGGGAGGGAAGAAGAGAGATGGAGGAGGGAGAGAGAGAAATGGAGAAAGGGGGGAGAAAGAGAGGGGGAAAAGAGAGGGAGGGGGAAAGGAGAGAGACAGAGAGAGCTACATACAAGAGGGAGAAAGAAAGGATGAGAGAAAGTAAATATATGCAAAGTTAGGCAAATTAATTTTAAGGAAGGGGAAGAAAGAATAGGGTCAGAGACTTCTGGTTTCAGTAGGAATGAGATGAGGAGGAAATAGAAGGGGAGAGGGGAAAAAGGGAAAGGAAGAAAAGAAAGGTTGAGATTAGTACTTGAACACTGAGTTTCCAACCATTCAAACATATGGTAGTTGAAATAAACGAGAATATTGCTCCCTAGATCTTTATCCCTGATATTAAACACAATTATAGTGATTATAATTTGAGAATTCTGAGAGAGAAAAAACTCTCCGGAGTCATCTAGTACATTCCTTCATTCTTTAAGGCAGTAAGGCTCTAACCTTTTCCAAAGAATTGTTTCCATTATTTGTTCTTAAAAGTTTTACAGCATTGCTGAGCAATATTCTGTGCTGAAGAGCCTCTCCATGTGAGACCTCAACCATCTGTACAGCTCAGCTAGAGTTCACCTCTCTGCCCTCCATCCCTATCTAGGTTCCTTTGCCAGCACACTACCCACCTATCAACGCTCTGAAGTAATGCTTTTCATCATGAGCAAAGTCCCACTGCCCTCTCTCCATCACCCCATGGAGACTGGAAAGACAGGGTGAGTTAATCAAAATGTATCTTTTCCCTTCATCCCTCAGGTCCCCACCCCTCCTAAATTTCTAACTTTCCAAATTCAACTTGACTATATTTTCTAGTTTATTTATTTTTAATACATATTATTTTATGAATTATGTTGGGAGAAGAAAAATCAGAGCAAAAGGGAAAAACCATGGGAGAGAGAGAAAAAAAAAAAACGACAGAAAAAAGAAGTTGAATATAGTATGTGTTGATTTACATTCAGTTTCCTTAGTTCATTTTTTGGATGCAGATGGCATTTTCTGTCCAAATTGACTAGATTTTCTTCTCTTCCTAACCACTCTTCTTCTGATCTTTCCTTCCTTAGCTCTTGTTTGATTTCTTTTTCTCCCTTCTCCCACCCTTCCTTCCCTCCCCTCTTTCTTCCTCTTTTCTTTCCTTCCATCCTTCCTTTCTTCCCCTCTGTCTTTATTTCCTTTTTTTCTGCTTATCTCTTCTTGCTTTTGGAATTGCTCAGCTATTTGGGGCCTCCTATTGTTGTCATGGCTTCATTCAACAGTTTACATTTTGATCCCCACCCCATCCCTTCACCTGTTGCTGAGGTCTCAAAGAATGTTTCTTTGGATCTGGGAAGAGCATGGCTACTTCCTGATCAGGGCATCACTGCTCTAGCTCTGTTAGATGCCGTTTGTTGAGAACTAAGGTCTAGTGAGTGGGAGTAGGGCTAGTAGAAGGGATTACTCCAAATTCAGTGACTACTCTTATGTCAGTGTTCTGCTATTTGTGTCTCTGATCCTTAGGGAGAATAGGAACCGGCTGACCCAGATCATGCTGCTGAAATCCCTCCTTCAGGTAAATCTGCCCTGTCCCCACCCAAGTCTCTGTCCTAAAGTAAGAAAGATTTTCCTAACAAAAACTCCCAGATAACATTTGTGTTTACTTTATTCCTTTTGGTTTTCCCCAGAATCCCTGCATTCTTGGCCCCTGCTTCTCTCTCCCTGTCATATCCATCTCTTTCCTTTGATTGGTTTCCTACTCAGCCTCCCAATCCCTATCTTCATTTCTCAAATACATCCTGCTTTTCTATTCTAAAGCTGTCATCTCAACCTAGGTCTCAATCACTTTCTAAATAAATTATTAAAACACTTGCTATTACTATCTTGACCCATTCCAATTCATCCTACATACAAACCACTATTACGGTATTTTGGTAAATTCTATTTACATCACATCAATGCCCTGTCTTAGAACTCCCTAATTCCTCCTCTGGGACTTTGAAGGCCTCTACTTACTGCTTCCTAATAGAATGTCAGCTCCTTGAGGATAGGAACTTTTGTATTTTTGTATGTCCACTGCCCAGGCATGTTTTTGTTGCTACTATTGTAGCTTTTTTCCCAGTCATGTCCAACTCTTCATGATTTCATTTAGGGTTTTTTTTTTGGCAAAGTGATTTGCCATTTCCTTCTCCAGCTCATTTTACGAATGAGAAACTGAGACAAACAGGGTTAAGTGACTTGCCCAGACTTAAGTTACTAGTACGGCCCCACCCTAAACTCTGGGAGTGGTTGGGATGGAAAGAATTTTTAAATCTAATTCCGTGTATTTGTTCCTCTCTGGTGGTTAGAGTGCTGGTTCTGAAATCTAGAAGATTTGAATTCAAAATCCTCCTGTGTGATGTTAAGCAGCAAGTTAGTCTATCTCTCTCTGCCTCAGTTTCCTTAACTGTAAAATAGGGATAATAACACTTCCTACTACTTCCTAGGATTGTTGTGAAAATCAAATGAGATATTTGTAAAAAGTACTTAACACAGTTCCCAGTACGTAGTAGATGCTCTTTAAATGTTTATTCCTTTCCTTTCCATTCCCCGTTTCCAAAAAGAAAGTATCCCTAGATTTTCCCTTTTTTGGCCTCCTGACAGGTATCCACTGGCTTCCAGTGCAGCAACATGCTGACTGCCCTGCCCAGCTCCTTCCTGGACCGGCTTCTTTCTGCTGCTCTTATGGAGGATGCTGAGATCCGCCTCTTTGTCTTGGAGATCCTCATCAGCTTCATAGATCGTCATGGCAATCGCCACAAATTCTCCACTATCAGGTTAATGGGATCTCTAGGTCCTTTGGGTATGAAGAATGAAGGAGACTTTAAGAGTTTCACACTATGCTGGAACACAGCTATAGAATTTAAAGAGGCTTGTCCACCAAGGAAACCTGGACACAACTCTGTAAAGACAATAGAACGTCATAGCAGAAAGGTGGTATAATGGATAAAGTGCCTGGAGTTAGGAAGCCTTGAGTTCAAATTCACCTGCTGGGTGACCTGGGACTCACTTACACCTAACTGCTGTTTGCCTCAATTTCCTCAACTATAAAAGGGGTTTAATTATAGCACCTCCTTCTCAAGGTGGAGGTGAGGATCAAATGAAATCTTTGTAAAAATTTTTCAAAGCAGTTAGTACAATGCCTGGTGCATAGTAGGTACTAAATAAATTCTGGCTGTTATCATTATTATTACTATTGTCATCATTATCCTCTTGATCATTTTTTTCCATAGGCAAAGGCTGCAAGAGGGCTAAGAATAGTCATTGACCCTAGGATTGGGCTATATGGGTGGATGGAAAGAGAAAACAAAAGGTATTGCCATGACTATGGGAGGGCCAAGATATTGAAGGAAAGGAGCAGAAGCTTAAAGTATTGAAGACCTGGGAGGAAAGAGTAAAATCCAGGTTGGAGAGCTTCTCTTGCATAAGGGAATCAGAAGGGACAAAGAGAAAATGGGATGCAATCAGCAAAGAGAATGGAAGAGAAATCTGGGAGAAAAGAAATGGAGTCTGGATAGTAAAGGGATAAAGGAAAATAATGACAGCTGGGGTACAGTGGGAAAAGTACTGGGTTTGGAGTTAGTGTACCTTGGTTCAAATCCCAGCTTTGTTCCTTATTGCCAAATCACTTTGGATTTTTTGGACCTTGGTTTCCTTGTCTGAACAATAATGGGGATTTATTAGATGGCCTCTAAGTTTGCTTTAAACTTCCTGTGAGCCTAAGAACTAGGATTATTTTGGAATCATATTATTGTATGACCTTCATTCTTGAAGAGGACCAATGGCATCATGGTGGTGGTATCTTGCCTTGCGAGTGAATTGCACTTAAGTAAGGCAGAGTTGAGCAAAGTAATCAGCCTCTTTCTTGTAGTCATCAAAATCCAAAGACAGGACAAAAGTCAAAATGTCCTGGGACACAGTGTGTGACCTTGGCCTTTAAATTTAGAGTTGGAAGGGGCCTTTGAGGCCATTATGTCTAATCACTTCATTTTACAAACTAAGATACAGAGAAATTAAATTAATTGTTTAGGGTCACAAAACAAATTAGGGTTTGAACCCAGGTTTTCTTGACTTCTACTCCAGTGTCCTATCCATTTTATCATGCTGACTTTATCAAGTCCCAGGGACTAAGAATGATTTTTTTTTTTTAAGAACCTTAGCAAATGAAGGGGAGTGAGATAGAAATCCCTGAAGCTTTTCTTCCCAGAAAATGGAGATGGAAGGACAATTACTTGAGAGCTAGCTAGCATTCAAGCTGTATTCCTACCTTATTTCCTCTCCTCACAGCACACTCAGTGACATCTCTATCCTAAAACTGAAGGTGGACAAGTGCTCCAGGCAAGACACTGTATTCATGAAGAAGGTATGCAAATCAAGCCTCCCAGGGCTGGTGTACCTCTCCCCCATCTCCACTTCCACTTCTGGCTTCTTAAACTAGGTCAGGTCTTAAGGCAGTATCTCTGAATGATTCTTCTCCTTCCCCAAACATCCAGATCCCTAAATTCATTTATAGATTTTTTTCCTCCTTATTCAAGAGGCCTTTTCCCCTCTCCTTCACCTCTTATGATTTTTCCCTACTCTTGTCACCTCCTTAGAGGTGCCTAACTCCCATGGGCAGCTTTGTGTGGACTTTCAAGAGGAACCTAGCAGAAGGTTAACCTTAGCAGTGAGCTTCAGACTGAAGATCACCCTGAATGGCCCCACCCAGGCTCTCTGAGCCTCCTCTAGAATTTGCTTTAGGGGAAAAGGAGGGAATAACCCAAGTCATGTCTGCTTTATTGTGGAACCTGCCTATACAATCAAGTTCAAAAGCTGCCTTCTCTTGGAGGCACTGACTGCCTTAAAAATAACATTAAGGCCCCCTCTGGGCTGAAGGCAAAAGTCTCTCTTACTAATTTTTGTGCCTCATTGCCCCACCCACAGCATTCTCAGCAGCTCTACAGACACATCTACATGAGCTGCAAGGAGGAGACTAATGTTCAAAAACATTATGAGGCTCTCTACAGCATGCTGGCCCTCATCAGCATTGAGCTGGCCAACGAGGAAGTGGTGGTGGACCTCATTCGCCTGGTGTTGGCTGTCCAGGTGAGGCCATAGTGGTAAGGAGCCAAAGGGAGGGAAAGGGCCCTGGATGGCAAGAAGGATGCCTCTTGGGAAAGCATTGAGTTTTCAGGGAATGGCAAAATGATATTCAATTCATTTAAGTAAACACTTATTAAGTAACTACTATATTTGTATTAGAAATATGCTGCAAAGATAAAAAAGACTCGGAATATAAGAAGTTAGTTTATGGTTCTTGCAAGAAACTGTGATCCACCCTGGACAGTCCCTCCCTTGTAGTCCCAAGGCCGGGGAATGACAAAATGAATACTCATCTTGATCCTCCCATTGCATGTTCCTCTTTGACATGTTCCCTCTCCATCATACAACCCGTGTTCAAAAATGGCAGAAAACTCCTCCTTTGGGAAAGAGAAGTTATTATTAATTAACTCATTTAGCATGCACATTCTGCCCTTGCAGTTACCTTTCACCCACTTCTTGTTTGGGGGTGATTTTTATCAGTTTATCAAGTTCAACGGCTCAGTATCTTATTTTGTTCAACTAACTTGGTCAGCTGACTTCTCTGAGTCTTTTTCCTTATAGGGAAATATGTTGTGCCAACACAACACAAATGGGCTAGTGGCAGTTGAAAAATAGAGAAACAGGGTTGCTGATAATTCAACATTTATTAAGAGAAATTATGTTGTTTATATATCTTAAAACCATATGTTACTATGAAAGCCATTGTTCTATCACCAACCCTGATTTCTGTTTTCTATGCTCTAACTCTCAGAAGTATGTTGTTAGTTCAAGGGATTCAATCTTATTTAAAGCTCACAATGCCCCTGTAAATGTGTCAGGACCTTATGCTTTCTCATGATTTCAAACTTAAATGCACCCCTGATTAATCTTAGGAGGAGGGGAACATAACACCGAAGTTTCTAGCTTCCTGAGAGTTCTCTACAGAAATACAATGCTATAGGTTGCTCACACATGGCACTGAGAATACAAAGATAAAAATGAAAACTATCCCTGCCCTCAAAGAACTTACATTCCATTGAGAAGAAATACTTACACAGATAAGTAAATAGATACAAATATATCTATTTATGGATATAAATGTATACAGTAAATACAAAAGGATTGATTTCAGTGTTGAAGGACCACTAAGAGACTGGATTAACAACTAAGGAAATCGGGAAATGTCTCTTGAAGCAGGTCACACTTGAACTGAATAAAGGGGTTCTTGAAGTGAGGAGAGAGAACATTTCAGGCGCTGGAAAGGCATGGTGATAAGAGAGTGTGTGTCTTGTCTTAAGGAAAGCAGATAGACCAGTTTGACTAAAGCTTAACATGTTTCTCATGGAGGGAAAGAGATAATGAGATGAACCAGATTGTATAGGACTGTAAATAACAAACAGAGGAGTTTATATTTAATTCTAGAGGGAGCCACTGAAGTTTCTTTTTTTATTATTATAGCTTTTTATTTATAAGACATATGCATGGGTAATTTTTCAGCATTGACAATTGTAAAACCTTTTGTTACAATTTTTCCCCTCCTTCCCCTCACCCGTCTCCCAGATGGCAGAATGCATTCAAGAAATGTAATGAAGGTTGTCTCCACTTCCTACCCCCCATCAGCCTCCTTTTTTAACTTTCATCTTTGTTTTGCTATCCCATAGAGGCTACCCGTGGGTTACCTTGTTAAGGATGGCTTAGACCATCTTGGATCTGGATGATTGAACCTTATAATTCAGATGTGAATAAGAGACTGCTTCACTCATCATTGCTAATAAGCTCCTACATAGGACAAGGAAAAAAAAGTAGTGATGTTGCCTTCCAGTGTTCTAAATCTACGCACCTCTCAAAACCAGAATCAGGGAGAAAGATGGGTTGTCTTTCTCTTCCTTAGTCAGCTGTTTTTACTCTAATAAGTGGATCATTAATTTAGTTTGGATAATGGTAATCTTTGCCCCACAATGGGACAAACTTGGTTCCCATGAAGGGACTAATAACCTTTTAAAATTAATTAGACAGTATCCAATCTTAAAGAACTAACGTTAATGGAGCATAAAAACATCAAGAGAGATGATGATGGAAGAGGGCTTTCAAGGATGCAGAACAATAGGAAGGAGGTCAAAGGCAGGACCAAGAAGTTGGGAAGTCACACATTTCAAGATGCTCTAGCCAAATGAGGTTGTTCTTGCTGACAAAAATTGATGACATCTTCATTTACCTGTCTTATTTTGGATATTGTACAGAATGACTCAAGTAGATATTTTCCCCCATTCTCTTACAAGTCATAGTCTATAAACTGTATAGGACTTAATTAGAGCTACAGTCAGGATGGATTGCTGTGGCTTTGACAAAGAGTAACAGATTTTGAGGGTGCTGAAGACATTTACAATTTTTCAGCAAAACAATTTTAAAAATAGAAATAATAGACTTTAACAGATGTTAATAAATTTAATAATATCCTATGTGGGATAATGTCGCAGTGTCTTCCCTTTCCCTTTACTAATAGATCAAGGGTGTATTTTGTGCTTTTTGTCCCTGGCATAAAAATTCCTAATTCAGGGATGAATCATGAGGAAAGTCAATTTTCCAGAAAAGGGTAAGTAAAGTTAGAGATTGGATGGTGAGTTGGAGGACCTGATAGAAGGTGTGGATTAAATACCTTGTGGGATTGTCTTTATGTTGGCATAGGAAGTGGCCCATATCAATGAAGAAAATCTGCCTGTGTACAACCGCTGTGCCCTCTATGCTCTCGGAGCTGCTTACTTGAACCTCATCAGTCAACTTACTGCTGTGCCTGCTTTCTGCCAGCATATCCATGAGGTTGGTAGCCCTATCAAAAAATTTTCTAGCCTTTTCCTTTTTCCCTTTTGCTTCTTTTTCTTCTTTTTTGAGGCAATGAGGTTAAGTGACTTGCCAAGGATCATACATCTAGTAAATGTTTGGTGCTAGATTTGAATTCAGGTCTTCCTGACTCTAAGGTCAGTGTATTATTCACAGCCCCATCCTGCTTCGAGTCTCTCAGAATTTCACAAGCATTTATTAAGCATCTACTGTGTGCCATGCACCAAAGACAACACATAAGTAGACATGACTTTTATGAGGCTGACAGGGATAGAACATTTACACACCTAAATTATGCATAAAAGCATACAAAGTAATTTATAAAAAGGAAAGAAATTTCATAAGTGGAGAATTAAAAGAAAGGCATTGTGTTAAGACATGGTATCTGAGTGGAGTCTAGAAAGGGAAGGGAAGAAGAGATAATATGCACCTATAAATAATGTCTACTATGTGCTGGATATTGTGCTAAGCACTTTACAACTGTTACTTCATTTGATTCTGAGAACTTGGCAGGTAGGTGTGCTATTATCCCCTATTTTACATTCAAGGAAACTGAGGCAGATAGAGGGGTTTGGTGAGTTATCTGAGTCACATAGCTAGTAGGTGTCTAAAGCCATATTTGAACTTCGATCTTCTGATTCCAAGCCCAGCACCATATCTCCCATGTCAGCAGAAGAAAATTTACAGATGTCAAAGAGTGAATATGAAAGAAGAAAACATTCCAAATGAGAGTCATTGCAAAGGTACAGAGGGGAGAAATGAAATGTCATATAGAGAGAAGAGTTAGCAAGTCAGTTTGATTAGAACAAAGAGACCATGAAATGGGGATAAGATGAAATGACTAGAAACACTGATGAGAGCCAGATTGTGAAAGATTCTTTTGTGCTACTAGACTACTAAATTTTTTCCCTGCCTAAATTGGAGAAGGTGGGAAGGAGTATACCTGGGGAAAGCACAATTGTTAAGCAATCAGTATGCTGGAACTTGACTTCTATTATTTCTACTAGGAAAAAAATTATTTCCTAATAACAAAAGAGAGAAACAGTTTGGCAAAATAAAAAGATCCCTGGATGTTGAGTCAGAGGGTCTGAATTCAAATCCTAGTTCTTCTTATACTGTGTGATTTGGGGAAGGTAATTTCTTTTAAATCAGCAAAATGAGTAAGTTGAATTAGCCACTCTCTAAGGTCCCTTCCAGCTCAAAATCAATAGGTGTGGATTAAATACCTTGTGGGATTGTCTTTATGTACATCACTGTAGTGTATTCCCTCTGCTAATCATGTCTAGTCTGGTAAAGAAAGCATCCATATATACTCAGACCTGCAATTCTCAATCCTCCTGTTATTTTGGTAACCTAACCACCTTTCAGCTCCAGGGTCAAAAACTGGCAGAGCTGAATGAGCAAACACAGGATCATATGTCACTGCCCAGTGCTATCAGAGGTGCCTAAACAGGTCACTGTGTCACAATACAACTGGCTGTTAAATGACCTTTATAATTTCTTTTTAAATAGTTAAAGGGGTTAGGGCTGAGAAGATACTATAGCCCTCTAGGATTTAAGCCTGGATTATATAGCGCACCAAGTAAAATGTCTTATTGATGATGCCACAAAATATTTTGTAGGCTATTTGGACCATCAGCATTTCTCTGAATTTCACACTGATGCTTTAAAGTCTACTCTGTTTAGGGAATTGTGGTAGGAAATGGCAAAACACGAAGAAGAGTCTCTGATCTTACCTCTCTCTTCTGAGCTCATTCTCTTTACTAGACCCAACTCTGTTTATTATTTCATTTTCACATTCCAGGTAATAGAGACCAGGCAGAAGGAAGCACCATACTTGCTCCCAGAAGATGTGTTTGTGGAGAGACCTAGGTAAGAAAGTGGCTTCTGTTGGATTCAGGGATGATAGAGGTACCTGTTAAAGTGGGAGAAGGGATCTTGAAGGCAGGAAGCCCTACAGAGGGCTATATAATTAACAGAAAGGAGAACAAAGTAGGATAATTTCCTCTTCCTCCTCCATCACCACCACATACATACAATTCAGTGTTGGCATCCTAGGTTGAACTGCACCAGGCACCAGGTGACTGATCATCATTTTATATGTCAGTGTGGATGACAGCCTTATGAACATTGATCATACTCATAGGGAAGTGAATTCTGGAACGCTCACTCTTGACATGACACTATCCATATACCATATCAGCATTACATGGGGTTTCCTTTGCTGCCAGTGATATTATTGCCTAAAGCATGCTATATTGTCCACAGAGTAGTATCACTTTCATCTATTAGAAATGCTTAAGGGAAGTATCGCTTTAGTTTATGCCTTTTTGATCATTTGGGGGCTACACAGTTGGTCCTGGATTATCCTAGACAGATAGCCTGGGCAACACAGGTCAGAAGAGTTGGCTTCCTTCTTTGGAGAGAGAAGACCAGAAGGAAACTGTGAAAGTATACAGCTATTGCATCTCTCCATAATTCTGTTTTCTCCCTTCCTCTGTTCTTTCCCATTTATGTCTTTCAGGTTGTCCCAGAATCTGGATCAAGTGGTGATTGAGCTCCTCTTCCGTCAGAGTAAGATCAGTGAAGTTCTTGGGGGCAGTGGCTACAACTCTGATAGGCTCTGCACACCATACATCCCTCAACTTACAGGTAGGATTAAAGTACGAGGACATCCATTTTCATCTCCCTCACTTTTCCTAGTTTAAGTTTGACTCCACAGGTTGCCTTTCTTGGCAATCTTTCATGACATTCAGGACTGGTAAATACTGAGAAAATCTATAGCATGAAACCTGTTGACTATGTTGGGGTTTATCCATCAGCCTAGCATCTTTAGGGGTAACCTATTCCAGGAATAATTTGACCTATGATTAATAAATCTGGTGCTGACTGAGATTTGCTAAACCTTCCCCATTCAGGGGATGGAATCTCCTATGGATCTCAAATGACTTCAAAGCCTTAACTAGAGCTCTTGGGTTTCCTGTTTCCATTGAACAATAGGGAAATATGAGCCCTAGAGAATCAAGGCTCAGACGGACTCAGCAGATCTGCAGCAGAGCCCAAATTCCAACTCCCATTTTATTTCGAAATCTGTGCCTCACCCTGAAGAACTCTGGCTGGGTTATTTTTTCTCTTAGCATTTTTTTATTTTCTCTCTTAGCATTTTTTTTTTTTTTTTTTTTTTGGTGAATTAGTGAAAGTTTCAGAGAGCAGGAATAAAAGGGTCTGAGAATCTCACTACCAAGTTCTCATGGCTTACTCTAAACACTCTGAATTTCTGGGAATCCTTTTCCAGATGAAGATCGCCTATCTAAGAGGAAGAGCATTGGTGAAACCATTTCTCTTCAGGTGGAGGTAGAATCAAGAAACAGCCCAGAGAAGGAAGAGGTAAATTCCTTTCTTTTTTATATACCATCCTGATCCAGGAGAGGGAGCTAATTTCCCTTTTCACATTCAAAAATACATTGCTCTTGGACTTTATTTCTGTGTTCTCTTAAATCCATATCATTTAGTAGCACAGTGCATGACACAAAGTAACTGCTTAGTAAATGCTTTGTAATTCATTCATTTATGTGTTTAAAACAAATTTCTATTAAGTCTTGAGCCCTCTTTTCCTATTGAATTCTATTATAAAATTGGTGATGTGTGCTATTAATTGGATTCAATTTAATGACCAATTAAGAATCCTTCATGTTCTATGCACTGACCTAGATGCTAGGCATACAACTATAAAAGTGTGATATCAAGGAAGCTAATAGAATATCAGTATCTCTCAGAGTACCTTCCATAAGAGATATCTATGAAAAGTCAAGATAAATTTATATTGGATTCATTCCTTGATTTTCCTTAAGCCAGCTGTGAAGTGCTGGACATGTGGGCAATTGCTGCTACTTTTAGTCTCAAAATAAACACATATACTTCACTGCAAATGATAGATTTATCACTAACTCCAAAACTAACAATTTCCTGACTCATGGGCATCTGGGTCTCAGTTCCCTTGTTCCCCATTCCCTCATCTTTCTTTTTTCAGGTCAGAAACATTTTTTTCTGTCCAAATATATTCTACATCCAAACCCATGGTGATTTCCTTTTAATCATAAAAAGTTACTTCAGCAACTGAGTTACTAAGGGATGAAAGAACCATTACATTTTAATAGAGGGAGACAACATAAAGGAGCCAAAAGGATAAGATCTTTTAAACTTTATCTCTTATCTTTTTCCCCTTTCTACGTTCTTTATAAATGCTCAGCCTTGAATCTCTCCTTTGCTAAGTCTGTAATGTGTAGAATAATTATCATGCAAAGATGTTTCTTAAGGGTTACCTAATCTTTCCCCCCCATTCTAAATATCTTAAACTCATTCAAAAGACCAATATTTTAAAAACAAATTATATAATGATCTTGTCACACAATATTTGGTAAATGAATTGGTAATGAGTATAAAAGACAGATTATGTGAGGGGAGGTTTGTAGGGGGTCTTTCTGAAATAAAATTTCTGATCTGAGTCAAGGTCTGACCTAACTGGATCTCTCTAACCCATCTCTGAATTTATCAATTTATTTTTTTTGGCCAGGGAAATGATCAGGGCGGGGCTGGGGGAAGACAGCTGTCAAATTCTGTATACAATGTAGCTCCCTTGAAGGTATCTTACTAGTCTAGAAGAGTTTCTGACAAATTAAATGGCTTTTAATTTCTGAGCCTGGGACTTTGATAAATAAGGGTACTAGGGAATTCTAAAAGCCTGAGAGACCCCAATATCATTTGACATCTTCATCCTTCTTTCATCTTTCCTAAGAAAGCTAATTTTCAAAAACATCTCTTTTCTCTATAGAGAGTGCCTGCTGAGGAGATTACCTATGAGACCCTAAAGAAGGCCATTGGTAAGTTAGGACTAACTGAAACGAATGGGATCTGTGTATATGGTGATCAAATGTCTTCAATTTTCCAATATAATTCCAATTTCAAGAATTGAAAAGTACTTTTTTTCTTTTTTTTTTAAATATCCCTTTCATTGCCAAATATATCTCTTTCCCCTCCTCTACTTATAGAGCTATATTTTGTTACAAAGAATTTTTAAAGTTACAAAGAATTTCTTTTACAAAAAAAAATTTAAATTGTTTGTGAGGAAACAAAAATCAATAAAACTTACAAATATACCAGTTGATTCTAGTAACATGTATAATGAGGGACTATTTAGTGCACACTGTATCAGCACTTATGATGGGTGAGTTTCCATTGTAGCTACTCAGAAACCTACCCATGTTTATATACTCTGGGCTGGTGCTAGGCAGAACTGGGAAGTGTCATTAATCTCTAGCATCCTGTCATTAAACCATAGTTTAATAGAACATATGAGGTGGAAGGGACCTATTCCATCTCTTCTTTTTATAGATGAGAAAAATGGGGGCCATAGAGGTCACATAATTTGCCTAAGATCATACAGTGTATTGGTGACAGAACCAGGACTAGAGAGCTCTTTCCCTCCCCCCCCCCCAACCTTTGTCTCTCCTTTCCCTTTTGCATCTACCTTTTCCTCCAGATGTCCTCATGTTGTGCCCTGGTTCAGGGCACCATGCTCTGGGTGTTTTCCTACTTTTTCCCCACTATCTCATTCTCTCAGAATTTTCTGGGTTATAATAGAAGTACTTTGCCTTTTTGGTAACACTTGAAAATAATAATTTATTATTTTATAAGTTATAATTATGTCTATAATTTTATTTCATACATATTTTCCACTTGAAAATTATAACAATGTGAAGTTGATAGGACAAGTATAGTATTCACATTTTAAAGAGGAAGAAACCAGAATGAAGCCATGATTTGCCAAAGATGCTTATATTAATGGCAAAGTCAGCATTGGAATTTCCATCCTCTGATTCCGAATCACTGGCCAAGTTCAATTGTTTTTCAGGCATGTCCAACTCTTCATGACCCCATTTGGGATTTTCTTGCAGAGATACTGGAGTGGGTGTGCTATTTCCTTCTCTAGCTCATTTTAGAGATAGGGAAACTGAGGAAAACAGGGATAGGGGACTTGTCCAGGATCACAGTCAGTACATGTTTGAGGTCAGATTTGAATTCAGAAAGATGAGTCTTCCTGATTCCAGGCCCCTAGCACTCTGTCCATTACCATGATACTAACTTAAACTTTCTGTTTTTAGTGGATAGTGTGGCAGTAGAGGAACAAGAGCGTGAGCGGCGACGGCAAGTGGTTGAGAAGTTCCAGAAGGCACCTTTTGAGGAGATTGCTGCACATTGTGGGGCCCGGGTGAGTGTTGAAGCCCTGGGGAGACTGACATCGATTCTTTAGGATTAATAAGGATTAACACTGAAATATATCAATACTGAAATAATAACACCAAACAAAAACTTTCTGGGCTTCTTTTGTGCCTTTCCCTAAGCCCATTCCACTTGGGAAATAAAGGCTGACCACCAGGGATGGACCATCTCTAGTATTTTCTGGTATTCATAACTCATCTTCATCTGGTATTAGTGGAGTAAAGAATGCCATTAGACATAAAGGGCCAAAAATTCTTACTTGTCAAAAGCTGCACATGGATAATCTTAAAGCAGCATGGATGGCTTGAGATCTTCACTGTTAAAAAGGATACTCTCAATGGAATTGTGGCTCTATTGAAATATTTGGGTTGAGTATCATCCCCCAAAGTACCAAGAAAGCCCTATTATGATTCAGTCTTTTGGGCCAGTTAATTTAGATATGGAGCTATAAAGTAGAGAAGTTTTAAATTCTTTTTGTAATTTTTTTATTTTAAACAAATACAAAATTAAAACAACAACAACAACACATTGCTATGTGGAGACAACTTAAATAGCTCCTTTTCTCAAGAAGTCAGCCATGGTGAAATAATATGGATATCTCCAAGAGACAACTGACTGATGGGTACCAAGTTCTATGATATTTGGCAGGGCTGACTGTATCAGAATATCTAGAAACTGAGATTAGTTTTCTTAGAAACAGGGATTGTGGAAGAAGGATTTGAAGAAGGAAAAAAGTGACTGAATAAGTTTGTTTTGTTTTGTTTTGTTTTTTAGAGAAAGGAGTCAATAGGAAGAAATTTCAGAGGGAAAAGAGAAAAGATGTTTTTTAAACAATAACAAGCTAAATTTTATTACTCCATGTATTCCGGTTTTCACTGGTTATGGACAGCTTCTCCCCCAAAGCAGATTGAAACACTTCATGAGACTATGAATGATCTTCATGAGTTGATAGGGCCAAAATTTGATGGGACATCAATAATAAAAACATTTTAGGCACTAAATGCAAAATATTTTGCATTTCTATCTCTCCTCTTTCAGTGCTCTCAACCCCATGTTATGCTACTCTTTTATTCTCATCCTTGGGAGGTAGAGCATTACTATTTTTCTGAAACAGAGAGAATGAGGCAGAAAAGTGGAAAGAGGTTTTCCCCTAGGTCACTGAAAAAGATCAGTTAGGTCCCAAGAGGATAAGCTCTTTGATAGCAGGAACAACTATTTCATTCTTTCTTTATATATCCCCAACACCTAGCATAATGCCTGTACACAGTAAGCACTTAATAAATATTTATTAAATTAGACTGACTCCATTATTCTTGGGAAATGATTCCATTTTGTTATCCTTCCATGAATTACTTAACTCTTATAAAAGAATTTTTTTTTTTTAAATCGGGTCCTCTATTTTTATTGGTACGGCATCTCCCAGTGAGGAAATCCCCTCTATCACTGCATATAAACCCTTTCTCTACAACTTAAAATTGGAGAGTTGCCTACATATCCCAAGACTTGCCATTATGTGTCAGAAGCAGGACTTAAGCTTAAGTTTTCCTGACTGTCCTCTATGCCATGTTCTTCTCTCTAATTGGTTCTTTAAAAGGGAGGTACCCAAGACCTCTCTGATATGGTTCTCATGCAGACCAAAATCCAAGCAGATTGCTGCCTCTATATAGAGCTATAAAAGAAATCATTTTTTCTATCATAATAAAACCACTTATTAAATTTAGGATCCAAACTTTTCAGCTCTGTCTCTTCATTGAGGCTCAGCTTCTGTGGATGTCAGCCTCTTGAAGGATGTGGCTGACTGAGATTAATACTAATCCTTGAAAGAACATGCTCTTGGATCTTGAGCTGGACTCCACCCAACTAAGAGACCTTACTTTTGTTTAGAGTATAAACAGAATCCAGTTTAGCCATAATTTTTTCCCCAATTAAGGTGGCCCATCTCATGAAGGAGAAAACCAGCCAGTGGTCTAGATGGAAAAGGATTTCCCTGTCCATATGGCTGGAGGTGGCCGAGTCTCATGACCAAGCCAAATTCTCAGCAGGAAAAGCTAGACTTCTAATTCACCATTTCATTAACTGTCTACCAATCAGAATTGATTTTCAGTTGTCAAGGAAATTTCCTCTCAGGAAATATTTAAGACTTTTAGATTTTCTGTTTCTTTTGTTTATCAAGAGGAACCACTAATGATTTGCTTATTAGCTAGATTAGTTAATAATTTGATTATGAATCACCCAGAAATTCTGTCTCAGGGGTTTTTCATTCATCCTAGGTGTCCAAGGACAAAGATAAAAGTAACATTATGTCCCTCCCTTGGCCCTCTGGCCCTAAACTGGCCACAGGAATCTGTAGTTAAGTGATGTGGTCAGGGGCCAACAAATTTACCTTCTTTTCAATTCTGGTTTACAGGCATCACTTTTACAGAGCAAACTCAACCAGATCTTTGAAATCACCATCAGGTAAGTGGCCTTCAATATTGATCTTTCAAAGGCCCTTTTCTCCAAAATCATCACTTGTTGCTTCTGTTTTCTGGAGCCCCCAACGAGGCCTGGGATTTATTCCTTTTTATAATTGGGAATTTTAATCTATACTGATTGACATTGGAAAAGGAAAGATGTCAGTGAATTAGGAAATGATTTCAGGAAAAGAACACAGAATGGCTCTCTAATTATGGCCTTCATCATAAATTTATCCTTAAAATAAAAGTTTTGGAGCACAACATAAAGACATGATTGCCCATAAGATCATAAGATCAGAGAGCTATAGTTAAAAGAGGACTTAGGGGCCATCTAGTCCAACCCCACTCATTTTACAGATCCAGGAAACTGAGACACAAGGAGAGAAAGTAGTAGTCACGACATGCCCACAGCCACTCAGATAAACACCAAATAGAATTCAAACCCAGACCCTCTGACTTCAGAGCTAGCTTACTTTCTCCTGGATCCTGTCCTTTCTCTGTCTAAAGGCTTCAATTGAATTTGTATTTGAATTTGAATTGAAATTTGAAAGGCTTGACCTTCATGGATTTGGTCTCTGTAATTGGGGATCTGTGTCTTCTCCCACATTACCCCAGGAGAAGATTGATTTTAGCTTATCCTATTTGTAACCCTAACATGACTTTTCCCTTCAATCTCTTCTTGCTGTCTTCAGACCTCCCCCAAGCCCATCTGGTACCATCACAGCAGCCTATGGCCAGCCACAGAATCATTCCATCCCCGTCTATGAGATGAAGTTCCCTGATCTGTGCGTATACTGAGTGCCAAGAATCCGAGGCCCTGTGGAGGATGGGTCTGGGGGAGGTGATCCCCACCCCCATCCCCTACAGTATGGAATCCTAACTCAGGGGAGAAAAACAACTTCCAAATGGTGACCACCTTCCTGAGAGAACAAGTTCCCTCAACCCTTCTCTTCTTCCTGCTCCACCATCCCAGCTTTGCACACTCTCTTTCAGGGCCTCTATGCCAGTGGGAGTCTACCTTGCCCACTCTGCCTTGCGTTGTATGTCACCTGGGGTCCTTTGTGAGGAGAGATTTGAGGGCTCTTTCCCAATAAGTCTCAGAGCCTTGGTGAGCTTTTGGCTGATAAGTTGGAAGTGGTTTTTTTTTGGTTTTATTTTTTCCCCTTGAGGAAAAGCCTATGAACTATCCATAGATAGGCTTTCCATGTTTCAAAGGGAAGCCCTATCCAAGATATCAGTGGCTTATGAGCCTAGCTGAAAACCTAGGCTTGAACAGAAAATGGAAATAAGGAAAGGAGACATCCAACCTCATGGGCAGTATTTCCTAGAAAAAGGAAAGTATTGGAGTCTTTCTCCAGGAATTTCCCATTTACCAAGTGGAAGTTTGAACCCCCACCTAACAGAGCTGCTTCAGAAGAGGGTGAGGTACTCTGAGAGCTACATCCTCACTGATTAATAGACTGAAATCCCTTCTGCCTGATGTGAGAAGTCACTGCAAGTTGGACCCAGAGTTAGGCAGAAGAGAATGGAATGCCTTAGAAATTTGGGGGAAAACAGTTGGGACCATGGCAGCTCTAAAACAAAGATCTAAGAGGAAGCATGGAACATCCTTTCCAGGGATGCCAGTGCTCACCAAGTAGTTGATACCAGCAATTTTTCCTGCTCTTTTTCACCCATAATAGTTGGCCTGAGCCAGTAGTCTCTCAAATGGCACAGGACCCTTAGAGCCAGGGGTTAGAGGCTTAATAAAATTAAGGACAAAGTCTAATCTGATGAAGGGAAAACTAGCAAAAAAGTAGAGAAAGAAGTTCCACCTTCAACTTTCACATTGCCAGAGAGGCAAATACACTGTAAATTGGGAGTCCTGCACATGAGAAATTATATATGAGAATGTTCCCTTGTAGTAGGCAAAAGTGATAAGGCTGTATTTGTCTCATTCCACCACTGTCTGTGGTCCATCTTGGCTATCTTACCATCTCTACCCTGCCCGAGACAATAGGTTATGATGTTTCACTGGTCTTTCTTCCTGTGGAGCAAAGGCCTATTGGGATTCTAGGCTTGAGATTCAGGACAAGGGTAGATTAAGATAATAGACACTTTCCAAAAAAACAGGATGATGAGAAGCCTCAATGCCCTTTTCTGAATCATTCCCTTCCCTCATAGGGAAAGTTATTGCCCTGTCCTGGGCAAAGGGTCCCTGGAACTACCATTGCTACAACAGGAGTTTACCTGCCAGCACTGAAAATATTTGGGTGTATCCATCAAGGAATGGATGGGCCAGTTATATTGTCTTGAGATTGCAGTGTGTGAGTCTGTGTGTGAGTGTGTCTGTAGGAGGTAGGGGGAGAGGGGAAAAGAGGGAACCATATGTGTGTACTCTTGGATAAAGTCTATATTTGGATGAGGTGATATCTCTGAACTCCAGAGGGTGCAACAGAAGCTCTCTCAAATTTTAGATTTTTGGTGCCCCAAGCACCCTGCACTTTGTAGGTACTCAGTAAACTTTTTATAAATGATGGTGACAAGAAGTTGTTCCAAAGCCCAATCAGAACCAATAGATATGAGGCTCCAAGCAATATGGGAAAGTGGGAAGGAAAGTTTGTCTTCAATGCCCTTTCTGGTTCCATTCTTTCCTTGCTGATATTCCCAAAGGTCAACCACCCTCAAATGGCTTATCTAGAATTCCAGATGGCAGATTCTGATAAGCACATCTCTCTAAATAACCCTTCTAAAATAGCCCTTCCTCCCCCAATCCTCTAAACCTTATCCCCAAACTCATTTACTAGTTAAGCTGAGATAATTCACCTGAGGTTGAGTGAATTAGAGATTGGTGAGTGGTTTGCCCCTTCTAGGAGGGAGAGGGGAAAGAGACAGAGAGAAAAAAAGGAAATAATATGAGCCCAACTATCATAAGGTCACTTTCAGGCCTTTGCTTTAATAGTTTCAGTAGTTAGTGTATTGGCCTGAATATAAAACCTGAAAATATAGGACACATTTCTAAAACAAAATTCCTTTTTTTAAAAAATGCATTCTAAAGTTTTATGCAAGCCTACAATATGTTAGGGGAAAAATGCAGCCCACCTTTAACTCAGTCTCTGTTATTGCACTAGGAATATACTAGGTGGTCCAAATCCCACCTTCAGAGTTGGAAGGGCCTTCAGAAACCACTTTGTTGTGATCATTATCAGAAAAGGGTTCTCCCATATAACATATGTGGTACATAGTCATTAGCCTTTATTTAAAGACTTTCAGAGAACCCATTAGTACTTAAGACAATTCATTTCACTTTGGAATACCTCCAACTCAGAGAATGTTTTTCACTCCATAAAACCCAAATTTACTTCCTTCAACTCACTGTTCCTCGTTCTGCCCTCTTATGATCAAGCAAAACATGTCTGGTCCTCCTTTTATGTAGGACACCTTAAAATATCTTTTAAGAAAATGATCATGTGTGTCTCACCAAGCCAAGCCTCCTTATTGATCCTTCTAAAGCATGATCTCAAGGCCAGTTGCTACCTTGGCCACCTTGTTCTAACTTATCAATGTGCTTGCCAAGATGTCAGTCAGAACTAAATAAAGACTCTCTAACCAGAGGAGAGTGTCATTTGATGAAGGCGGAATTGTTCCTCCCAGTTCCATACTTACTTAATGCAATTTTAGGTTGCATGCAGTCCCTGAAATTCAAAATGGAGGACATCCAGCCTTCTAAGCATGAAATTCCTCTCTATTTTATATATTAAAATATTTCTTGTTAAAATAGGAACCTTTAAGTTAGTATCAAAGCACATTGTTTCTTAGAAGAAACTTTGAAGACAACATAGAAATCCTGAGAGCCAAACTAAGCCCAGTTAAAAACTAACTAGCTCCATGGGATTATTCTTAGCACTTAACCCTAAACTTAGCCTTAAAAGATCCTCAGTTTCTTTCTTACTTGACTTGGTCATCCTTCCCCCACCTTTAGCGATGTTTCTTGTGTCTGTGATGCTGAGGAGTGGGGATCATACAATCTAGAGCCAGAAGGGAGCTTATGGGCCATCTAGTCCAACCTCCCCCACCCTCACCCCCATCATGCCCTTCCTTTCTATTTTTTTGCAGATATGGATACTGAGGCTCAGATTTATGTAATATTTCTATAACACTTTTCTAAGTCTACAAATGAGGGTCATTCGCCTAGAAGATGACTACTGCTTTTGGTTATCACTGTTTCTTATTCCATTGTGAAGGGGGAAAATTAAGAAATAAATATCTAGGCACATGATTTAAACCAATGATGTCAAACATATAGAAACCAGGACACTTACCCATGCATAAGGATTCCTGGGGTGGGGGGGATATTAATATCATCTTTGTTCTGCTGGTACTCGTATTTATTTGTGGCCAGTAGCATGGAACCTTGGGTTTGACACCTTTGACTTAGGAGCATCACTTCTATGCCTTTTCCACCCCCACCCTTAAATCAGGAGAAACTTTTCTGTACTTTTATTTTCTCCTTGTGAAGAAGCTACTTCTCACTCTTCTGGTATCTGAGTTAAATAATGTCCATTACCTAATTTAATCAACTGGTTAAACTAAATTATCTTGACAATTAGCAACAAACTATAATTGATCATTGGATTCAAAGGGGCTAGATGTGAATCCTACCTCTGCTAAAGCATTTGGGATTGGAGCAAAATGCTTTTCTCTTGGACTTGGTTTCCTCATCTGCAAAATTAAAACACTGGATTAGCTTATAGGATCTTATGGTTAAGAAACCTTAAAAGATACACTAGTCCAGTGTCCTGATGTTATAAGTATGGAAACAGATGGTCTATGAGGTTTTTTCCAGCTCTTGATCATGGGAACCTGTAAAAATTCTGCTTAAAAGTCAGTGTGCCTTACAGCAAGGTATTGCAGAGAGAAGTAGTGAGTTCTTAAAATGATTTCATACATTTTATATATTCTCATGCCAGCATTGATCCCAGGAAATGAGGAAATTACTTGCTCTTCCTCACCAATCCCCTTTTATCTGTATTGTGATGAGACCTTTTTCTTCTCCTGGGTAAAGGCAATCATAAACTATCCTTCAATCCAATGCAACAGATATTAAGTACCTGCTATATGTGAGCTCCAGTGCTAGGTGCTGGAAATATTAAGACAAAATAAAAAAATCTATGCCCTCAATCCGTTTATATTCTATCTGACCATGCTCAGCTGGATACTCCATTACACTGCTAAAGGACAAAAAATGAGCTTCTGTTTTGAGAGAAAGCTGCTGGGGTAAGTGCAGCTAGAGCTTTCGTAAGAAGACTTAATCAGACATGCATATATTTGAAAATCCCAATTTCTCAACTAAACTGAGTTTTCCTTCAAGTAGAGACCTCAGAGTCCTATAGATACTCCCTCCATCTTCTCATTTGAGAGCATAAATATAGTAACTTCCCTTAAAATGCCCTCTTAATAGAAAGTGAAGTTGGAAAATTAGTAGTGTCAAGATGAAGTTAAATGAAGTCAGTCTGCAAAGAGGTAAAAACTATGCTAGCTGCACTTAGCATTTGGGGGAAATGTTCAATAAGGTTGAGAGCTACACTATGATTTCAATGGCCCTGCCCCAATCTGACCAGCACCTTCTCTACGATGTGTGGGCAGCTAGGTGGTGGTGTGGATATGGAATAGGATAGCAGGCCTGAAATCAAAAAGACTTATCATCTTGATTTCAAATTCATCCTCAGACATTTATTAGCTAAGTGACCCTGAGTAGTATGTCATTTATTGCCTTAGTTTCCCCATCTATAAAATTATCTGGAGAAGGAATTGGCAAACCACTCCAGTGTCTTTGCCAAGAAAGCCCCAAGTAGGGTTGACAAAATTAGTCAGGCCCAACTGAAATATGACTTAACCAACTACCACTATAATTTATATTCTTAATTGCCTGGAACTCAGATGTACAGTAGAACTTATGACTTGGAACCTCCAGAAAACTAAAATAGCTCAAGGATCAGGTTTAGATCTTCTGAGTTATGATCCTGTCTGATTTCAGTCCCAATGTCCCTGATAGGTAAATTCTCTCTACAGTGCTAAATTATGTCTGATTCTATACAACTTGGAAGGCTGAGCCCAGCTCAGAATCCATGCTCTTACTGGACCCTTTGAGGGTAGCTTGGCAGACTGCGCTGAAACAAGGTGTCTACATTGCCCTGGAAGGCACAAGCAATTTAGGGTCACCTGTGGTCCCCCTAAGCCAGCAACCTTCAAAGTAAAAATGAACTATTTGCTTCAAGTCTAATCCAGGCCCAAATTGCTTCAAGAAGAGAAGTATTTAACTAGAAGGGAAGCTTGAAGGCTGGGGTTATTTCTATTTACCTTTATGCCCCTAATACCCAACAGTTTTTGGCACAGTCTCTGAACCTGTGATTTGATTGCTATAGAGAACTCCCAGTGGAGGAACCTCCTACTCGTTCAGATCAGCAATTTCTCTGCAATTGGATTGCTAGAATATATTATTAGAAGAGGAATATGCTGCTGAATTTGGAGTTGGGCCTAGAGAGTTTAATTCTACCTGAGGACCAAAGAAGCTGAGTTCATTTTTTTTTTTTCTGAGAGATCTGGGAATAGGGGAAATCCTCTCCTTCCATCTCCTCTCGATTTCTAAATAGCACTTAATTAGCCTAAGGGGACAAGAGGCACTTCTAGCTAGAAAACCTGTAAATGCTTCTGTCCTCAGATTGCAATGTGTCTGTGTGTGTATGTGTGTGTGTGTCATATCTAGACCTTTATGTCCCTGGGTGGGTGGGGTGGGGGAGAGCATAAGTGCCACATAGTTTCAAATACATGTATATAATAGCTGATAGATTTATTTATATGTGGGTGTACAATTAGTGACTGATAGCTTCTCTATTTAAAATTCATTGGAACCCATTGGCTTCATTTGTGGGCTGAGGAAAAAGTAGTAGATTTGGGGGGGAGGAGGAGATAGCTGTGGAGGGATGATACTAAAGTAATTCTTTAGGGAATGTTTGTCGATATTTTCCAATATGTCTTTATGATGCCCTTTTCAAATAAATGTTAATGTCGTCTCCACATTGCTACCTGCTTGATTTCTTAAAAGTAAATGATTGTTTGAGATGAGAATTTGGGTCTGAAAATACCAATGGTTTTCCTGTTGACATTTTGACACCCCCATAAAACTCCTCTCTCTTTGCCTCGGCACCAGGAGGTAGAGTGGAAAGGGATGCTGTTGGGATGGAAATCCGGGGCCCAGAACTGGATTCCAGGAGTAAAAGAATGGAAACTGAGATTCTGAAGATTGTCTAGCCTCAATCAAGGCTCTTTGTTTGCAGGATTACATATAACCCATCTTAGAAAGGGAAAGGAACAAGCATTTATTAACTGCCTTCTATGTACCAGCACTCTACTAGATTCTCACAATAGCCCTGGGAGGTATATACTATCCACATTTCACAGTTGAAAAAACTGAAGTAGAGTTGAAAAAAACTGACTTGCCAGAGTCACATAGCTAAAAAATATCAGAGACTGTATTTGAACTCAGGTCTTCTTGGGTACTACTAGGCTGCCCTCTCCTAAATATGGAAGAAGTTTAATCTTTTTCTTAAGGAACTAGATCACTTGCCAACTCCCCAATGACTAGATTCACAATGAAGCTTCCTTGTTTTATTTAAAGGGTTAAGAGCATCCATGAGAGTCAGCAGTAGAATGGAAATTCCTTGAGGGCAGGCAGGCAAAAAATCCCTCTTATCTTTGGGATCAAACTGCCTGTCAGAGTGACTGACATATAGGCATTCAGTAATTTAACCTTAACTTTCTAATATATGCAAATGTAAGGCCAAAAGTATCTCACATCTTTCAGAGAACTCACTCTAGAGCTGAAGGTATGTTTCTACAAAGTATCAGTAAGTTGTGTATGAATCTGCAAGGATGTCTCATTCCATGGGCATTCTGCATTCTTGTGTGTGTAGGCACAAACTCAGGAGGATCTATTAACATTTATTTGCCTTTAACTCTACTCAACTAAAGTCTCCATATTTTGGGAGGAATCCTGGGACTCTTGAAAACTATGCAACAGAGTATAAATTCAAGATGGAAAGAAGACTCTATTATTCAAACACCATCCTATCCAACTCCAGAAAGGATCCTTGCCAGATTGACTGAAAGCTGATACATCTTATTTTTGACCAAGGTGTCCACCAATTGGGATCTGCACAATTGAGGGGGAGACCCTACCTTGACAAAATCACAGATCCTTGACACATTGATGCCCTGGACTAGTCAACAAATCTCAGTTCTCTGTCCTGTTTATATATTTTGGGGATTAAAAAGATATAGGACTTGATCCTTGACCTCAGGGAGTTTATAGTATAGTGAAGTGAGCAAGTCTGTACCTATATTTAGTGCTACTGTACCACAAAAAATCATTACAGATTGAAGTCAACAGAAAAAGTTATATCAAAGAGAGGAGGCTTAAGCTAAACTTTGAAAAATACCTGAGCACAAGAAGTGGCAGGTTCTTCGTGAGAGAGGGTTCAAATGCCAATGTATGTAGGTATCATTGTAATAAAATATCTTTTAATGAAGGAGGAGTTTGTTTACAGGAATAGTGGGAGATGAGATTGTGGATAAATAGAATGTTGAGTTCTAGAGCCTTGATCTCTTTAAGTAAGTAACCATTGTCATTTTTAAGTTGGGGAGTGATGGAAATATAATAGACTTCTAGAACAGGAAGACCACCTAGTCCAACCTCTATCTCCCAGGCCTAGAGAAATGAAGTGGCTCTTGCTTAATGTTATATGTAGTGGGAGCAATATCCTAACCTCTTCCCCTACCCCATGTAAGTAAGGCTATTTTTCCATAAAAGGTATTGAAACAGTCTTCCATATTTTGAATTAGATTAGGGGACTGAAGGCCCAAGCCATTGACATCTCTTCCTGGTGGCCTGAATACCAAAAGCCAAGAAGAGTACTAGGGATCTGGAGTGTTGGCTGGTAGACAACCACGGGCAAGTCATAGATAAGACAACTTTACTTAAGGAATCAACTCATAGTGTCCTCCATGGATTATATACTTGTTCAATGTTCTACTCTGATATCCGTCTGTTAACAGTTGAATAATCTGTGAGTTGTCTATTCCTCCCCCTCCCCTATATCAAATAAGCTACCAGAGGATTGGCCTAAATCAGACCCAATCCAGAACTTCATGTTTATGCCTAGTGGCAGAATTAGGGCCATATGTCTTCAAAACCAATGCTTTTTCCACTTGAAGAAAGAGGGACATATTAGAGAGAAGACTCAGAGTTGTTTAGGATGAGTGAAAGAAGAGAGA
Source organism: Sminthopsis crassicaudata (assembly GCF_048593235.1). Taxonomy (NCBI): domain Eukaryota; kingdom Metazoa; phylum Chordata; class Mammalia; order Dasyuromorphia; family Dasyuridae; genus Sminthopsis; species Sminthopsis crassicaudata. The sequence continues at coordinate 224,708,023 of NC_133619.1, forward strand.
AATGGGAGGTGGGGAAGAAATTATTTAAGATATTCTAGGAATGAGAAATGAATCAAGAGAATCTGGTAACTAGCTAAAGGAATAAAGGAAAGAACATTAACTCAGGTCAAAAGACCTGGATTCATTCAAAGTTCAACTCTGACATTTATTACTCAAATGACCCTTAGACAAGTCTCAATCATTTTTAAATGCATGGAAGAGAAGTTTTGAAGGAAGCAGACAAGTGGAACAACTTTAAAAGTAATAAATTGATATTATTCTGTACTTCAAAAAAAAAGTGAGTTGAATGGAATAGAGATTTATGGTTTCATGTATAATCTCTCTTGTTTGAAGTTCAGAATTTTTAAAAAAAGTATATTTATTAAATGGTTCAACTTGATAGCCTCTAAGACCATTTCAATGCTTTATCATTGTTTGTATAATATGAGGTGTCAAAGGATCCCAAGATTTAGAGTCTGAAGGAAGAACTAGAAGAGGAGAGCGGGTCATATGTTAGAATTGTAGATTTAGAGCTGAAATCAACCTTAGAGATGATAGGGTTCAGCTACCTCATTTTACAGATAAAGAAATTGAGATCGTGAGAAGAAATTACTTGATTAAAGCAACACAAGAAAGAAAGGGATAGAGTTAGGCTTTGAACTTGGATTCTCCAAACTTAAATCCAGCCATTGGTGTCCAAAGAACCCAGGGCTGTGTTGACTGGCCATTCTACCAACTTCCTTCTATTCATGATTTTATTTTTGTGTAGGTTATAGTACTATTGATATGGAGCCAAAAGGGGCTAGAAGGTGATTATCTTGTCTAGCCCTTTCATCTTAACACATGAAAAACCTGAAGCTCTAAGGCAAAATAGTCTTCCTTCAGTCATACACATAGTAAGAGGCAGACCCTCCCCCAACTTCTGACTTCAGATCCAAGATTCTTTTCACTATTCCATTAGATTGGATATAGGTAGGAGTATGTATGTGTGTGGGGGGGTATAGGTGTGTTTGTCTGTAGGTCATAGGATCAAAGATTTAGCATCATTTGGGTTGAGTTCTAATCTAATACTTTTATTGAACAGATAAAAAAAAGGTCCAGAGAGGATGCCATCTCTTGCTCAGGCTCACACAGCTCATAAGTAACAAGGAAATGTTAATTCATGTCCCCTGACTAGAAATCCAGCTCTCTTGTCACTTCCTGCCTTTCGTTTGGTATGTTATATGAATGTATATGTGTATATGTTCAAAGTGTATGTACAGGTGAGTCAAATATGCTGAGCCCCTAGCTATCTGTGATTTGAAGTATTAGAGTGAAACTTTGACTAAGGTCTTTTAAGAAGATTCTGCAGCTTCCACCATGGAACTGCCACAGACTCCAGTGTGGGTCATAGTGTAAAATCAGAAACTTTTAAAACAACTGTTGGAATCTGTAAGGAGGTGAAGATAGTCAGGGTCATGGAGGCTCCTACAGTCACTGATGTAACCATCTCTTTTTCCTATCATGCTTCTTGGATGAAACAGGGGAAATCGATCCAAATTTTTTATCCAATGAAGCTTCCATTAAAAAAAGAAATCACTACTAGGCAACAAGACAATCTACATGATTGAACTGGGGTGAAAGGAGGCAGAGTGGTCTTGAGTCTTTAAAGGCCTTGGCCATAGGAGAGGGTGGGTTGGGAGATGATCTCCTATATCAAAGACCAGGACAGGAAGGAGATCTTAGAAACTGTCTAGTCATTAGTATATCTAATGGCAGTGTGGAAAAGACACTGAATTCTGGCTTTACCAAATATACCTGTGAGAATTGGGGCAACACTTAACCTTAATGGCTTTCACTTTCCTCATTGGTAAAAGCAGGGTATTTAGACTAAAAGGTCAACTTGAAAAGTATGAACCTATATACCATTTGTGCACTTAAGTCTCTTAGAATTAGGAAGTTAGCAATTGAGGTTCTGGAGCAGGATGAAATCAGGAGAATAATAATAGTTAATATTTAAATTTTGCAAAGCACTTGTAGCCAAGAGTCTTCTAGAGCCAACTTGAATTCCCATTGTTAAAATGATCAGTGTGAATATTTATACTTTGAAAACTGGCAAATGCTGCAAATTAAAATTTAATTTGTTGTTTTGTTGATTATCTAGACTTTAAAAAATAGTGGAAAAAATTTTAATATTGGAGTTTAAACTTAAAAGTGTATCTTGTAAACAGCTTTCCTCAGAAGAGCCAATCACTAAATATTTCCCATCCCACCCCATGGGTATATTCATTATCCTATTTGAACTTCATGCTAACCCCTCATTTCTTATAAATAAGAAGATAGTCATTTTAGTTATCATTTCCTGCATCTTACAGATAAGGAAATGAGACCTGGGAGATTAAAGAACTTGTCTAACTATCAGAGGCAGGATCTGAATCAGTTCTCTCCTGATTCCAGGCCAAACTACTCCAAAGTAGCAATGGTCTCTTGTATAACCATTCTATCAGTGTCTAAAACAATACCAAGCATGTTTAATGTTAATTGATTACTTATCAACATACCTGGATAACCAGTAGTTTTGGTGCATTGGTTTTTTATTGCAAAACCTTTTTTAATTTTATATAATCAAAATTTATCTATTTTCCATTTTGTATGCTCTCTATCTTTGGTCATTACATTTTCCCCTTACCCATAGATCTGATAAATCCATAGATCTGACAGAACTATTTTCTGTTCTCCTAATTTGTTTATGATATCACCTTTTTGTGTAAATAATGTACCCAATTTTCTCTTATGTTGGTATATTGTATGATATGTTGGTGGTCACCTATTTTCTGCCATAATTTTCTAATTTTCCCAGAAATTTTTGAGAAATAAGTTTTTGTCCAAAAATTTGGATCTCTGGATAAGCCAGATCACTATGGTCATTTATATAATGTAATTTGTATTTAATCTATTTCACTGATTCATCACTCTTATTTCTTAGTTAGTATTGTTGTCTTTTCATGGAGAATGTAAATTCCTTGACATTTGGGGCATGGTCTTATTGTGTCTCCCCACATGGGCTGGTGGGTGATTGATTGGAGGAACAACCTGGATAATTGAAATACTTTGTGGTTTATTTCTAGCTCTGACTTCAATTTGCTCTGTCACTTCTTATCCCTATGACTTCCCATCTCATCTAATCTGTCACCATTTCTGTGACTTATCAGAATTAAATATCCATCCCTTTTTATCAAAACTCTTTTCTATGTGTTGTCTTCCTCTCTCAGAATGTAAGGTTCTTAATAGCAGATTGTCTCATTTTTGTATTTGTAGCCTCAGTCTTAGCATAATAATTGTCATATAACAAGTACCTACTAAACCATTCATCATTCCCTAATATTATAGTTCCTCTCTGGCATGCCAGCTGTTATACCAGTTAATATTCTAGTAGTGTACTTAGCTCACAAATTTTTTTCTCCCCTATTCATTCAAATAATACCTTATATCTCACTATATGTAAACATATTGTTACTTGGAAGTCTTAAAGCTAACTCTCCCCCTCAGTCCATCCTTCAACTGCTCTTCCTTTCCTATCTTTATACAACATTGTGCAATATATTTGCTTTGATTAATATTTATATTTTTTTCTTTATACACAAAGTCAAGAATCAAATGTGAAATCAAATGAACTTTATTTCCTAAAGACAAACAGATAGCTTTAATGGCTGAAGACAATGGCTATTGAGGATTTGACTATGTAACACACCCCAAGATTGGGAAATGGAAGATAAGAATAGAGGGGACAAGAAAGGGGGCAGAAGGGAATTGGGGCCTGCTTCTCTCATGAAAAATCTAAGATTATTCTTCCCCCTAGCTTTTCCCTCACTGGCCCTTGTCAGGGGCATTCTTGATTATAGCATTTCTGAACAGAGTCATGAGAGGAGTGTGACTCTTCTCAGAAACCATAAAGCCACCATATCGCTTATTCCTGGGAGAGGTACCCCACCAGAAATGTTCCATATTATAGCCCCTTTTATTCTTTTTATTTTTATCTGTATCCTCCACAGTATTCTCCCCTCTATCAACAATTAGCTCAGAAACCTCAGGATAGTTCATATTCATGGGAAGATCCCTTCTGAAGTATGTGGGATGGGACTCTGCATATTCTTCTTTTGTCCTATTGTGATAGACCTTCACAGGGCGCCTCTTTTTAAGCAATGGCCTCCCCCACCGGAAATGTTCCATCATATAGCTTCCTTCTTTGTTTTCATTTTTATCTGCATCCTCCCCGGTATCCTCCCCAGTATCTTCCCCTGTATCCTCCCTGGTATCCTCCCCTCTATCAGCAATTAGCTCAGAAACTTCAGGATAGTCCATACTCATGGGGAGATGGAACTCTGCATATTCTTCTTCCACCCCATTGCGATAGACCTTCACAGGTTTTTTCTTTTTCTTTTTATCTGTGTCCTCCATGGTATCCTCCCCTTTATCAACAATTAGCTCAGAACCCTCAGAATAGTCCATCTTCATGGGGAGATCTCTTCTGAAGTCCGTGGGATGGGACTCTGCAGATTCTTCTTCCACTCCATTGGGATAGACCTTCACAGGGCGCCTCTTTTTACCCACTGGCTTCCCCCAGCGGAAATGCTCCATGGAATAGGACCTTTTATTATCTAATTGTCTGGCTTTTCGGATCAGTGGCAGACTCTTTCCTTGCACCTCTTTGTCCTCTCTCCAAACTCCTGGAGAGAAAAGATCCAGGAAGTCCCCCTGTATTAGCTCCTGCCTCTTTTGATTCACATTTCCACCATCACTGTTGATGCTGCCACTGTGGATATCTCTTTGTTTATATTTTTTATGAGAGTAGTTTATGGTACGTTTTAGCTCATTTTGTGCAATTCCTCTGTATCCAAGTATATTAGATGAGTCCATAGAACAGGATTTGATGCATTCCTGGAATAAAGAAGAAATGAGGTGAGGACATAGGATGGCTGAAAAGATAGAATATTCTACTACTATATTCTCACACAGTAGATACTTAGCAATTCAACTGAGTTCAATCCAGTTTTGAATACGAAAAGATCAAAATGTGTTTATTAAGTGCCAACATTGTGCTAGGTAGGCTCTGAAGATACAAAGTAAAAACAGGAAGGAAGGAAAGGAGAAAAAAAAGGAGGAAGGAAAGAAAGAAAGAAAAGAAAGAGAAAAAAGAAACAGTCCAAGTCTTGAATTGACTAGAATTGAACTTCAGACATGAATTGGTAAAAACATACTTGTATTGTGGTGAACATTCCTCCAGATTCCAAAAGAGAAGAAAAATTCCTAATTCTAGATTCTTTGGTTCATGCCTCAGCCCTGATCTTAAAATACTTGGATCTGACCTTTTTCCCTTGCCCTGTTCCCATATCAACCTGTCCCATAACCACACTACCTTATCCTGTGCCTACATTGTGCCTTTCCAGCCTTCACCCAACACATCATCCAGCTTGCTCAAGATGTCTGAGACTATTCCTCACTTACCTTGAATTCCCCCATGGGAGATTTTGCATTTCATTCTCCCTGGAACAGCGAACTATTGAGGAAAAGATAAATTTCCTGGTAATCCCACCCTAGTTTGGGACGTGGAGACTAAAACCAGGGTTCCACAAGGGACACAGAGAATAGGGACTCCTTTCCAGAACCACTCACTGACTAGGGGATATGAGGATGCATCCTTGAATCATCCATTTCATGGAGGAAATAGCCAGAATTGTCATGAATCAGAGAGACTCTGGGTACTCATAGAGGGAAAAAAGAGCCCAATTCAACTCAACTGAGTAAGGGAAAATACTGGACTAACAGAGTTCTAGAATTTTAGAATTACAAAGACCAACTATCTTACTTCTCTCACTCAACAAATGGGAAAACTGAGTCCCTGAAATGTTAAATGTCAAGTTTAAGGTTACATAGCTAAGGAATAACAGTTAAGACTAGAATCTAAATCTCCAGGATTCTAGTCCAGTGCCCTTCATGGTTAAGTGAACTCCCCCCAAATGGAGGGTGTGTTTGGAGGACAACTATGTCATAACAGTAAGAACATTGGGATTGAAGTTAAGAAAAGCTGGGATTAATTCATCTCTGATGTTAGTTGTTTTAATATGGACAGGTCACTCAGTCTCTCTGTAAATCACTTCAGAAAAGTGAGCTGTTATTATTGAAAGTTATCAGATCACAGGATTAATAAATGTACAGATGGAAGGAAGTTTAGGGGAATCTAGTTCTGGCCCCTCATTTACAAGGGAGGAAACTGAGGTCCAGAAAGATTAAATAATTTGGCTAAGTGATAGAGGCAAGATTTGAACCTGGTACTCTAACTACAAATCCATTATGTTGTTCATAGACTCAGGAAAACTTGAGTTTTAATTCTGCCTCTGATTATGTGATTTTGGACAAGTCCTTTCAAACTCAGCCTCAGTTTCCTACTATGTAAAATGGGGATAATAGTACCTGCCTCACAAGGTTATTGTGAGAGTCCAATGAATTAACATGTAAAATGCTTTAAATAAAAGCTAGCTATTATGCTAGTTATTTTTACTGCCTTGTCTCTTTTCAAAGGAAAGGAAATGACATCTTGGTTTTTCCTTCCTCTAGAGAATTTGCTTTCATTTATTGGGGAGAAGAGGGTGGGGAAAGAGAAAAGGTGACATGAGGCCAGCTGAAAAGGAATAATTATAAAGCTGAGAAATGTGAGATAAGAATCCCTCCCCCCAAGCAACAACTAAGATGACTATTAATTATTTTAAGATATTCTTTATGACAGCTTAGAAAGTCACTTTTCAAATAGTTTCAAGTGGGAGATTTCCTATAGGAAGCATGGGAGATCCAGGAGAAGGCAGAACAGAACAAAATAGCAAAAACTGGCTCCCTAACTTGTCTGTAACTGAGTTTCACCCTGAGTCTCTTCACTTGCCTCCCTCCTTCCTAATAAATACAGACAGACTTCCCCTTTTCCCAAACCAAGATATCATTCCCTCTCCTCCCTGCCCCCGCCTCATCACACTTACCAGTAGACTTTCAGCTGTCATGCTATCTTTACACAAATTGTCCAGGGAGCAATCATGAACTTCCACCGAGGCCTGAAACATTAGGGCCATGAGCAGGGCTCCAAGACAGCTCCAAGAAGGCTTCCACATCTTCCAGGATGGAGCTCTGCAGACACAAGCACGGTTTGGAGAGTTGCTTACAGGGAATGGGAGGTGATACTGACAAGTTACCAGGAAGGACCATGTGCCAACACTAATAACTTGGAAAGCTCAAAGCCTTCAAGTACATGATCCAGGGATGACAGGGAAGGTAAAGGAAAGGGGTTAAAAGATCCAGGAGCTGAACAGATTTCTGCAGCAAGGCACAAGAACCTGGAACAGAGGCTAGAAGCAAAGTAAAATAGTACCCTTTAGATAATTCTGGCACCCCCTTTTGTTTTTCTTTTGCAATCAAACAACCAGCAGCACTAAAAGCTAGGAAACCATGGGAAATGATTGACTCCAGTCCTTCATTTTACTGAGAAGAGAAATGACTACATTAGGTAAACATGCTTAGCCAGGTAGTATGAAAGCCAGTGTCATCTTTTGAAAAATGAAGGGATTGGACTAGGTAGATGTGAATGATGTAAATCAGTTAGAGTTTCATTCTCCCTAGGGGGCAATTGCATTTTAAAAAAGGAACTGGTTAACTCTGAAGAATCCCTATTTAGTGCCAAACATGGAGGAAGATATGTTTGCTTTTGTTTTTAAATTTTTCCTGGTTTCTTTTGCCTATTTTCATCAGCCATCATTCTCCCACCCATCTCTCCAAATCAGAAAAATAATTCTTAGCATTGTGTTCCCCCTTGAGAAAATTAGTAGCCCCAATCTAGAGTTTTTTTAGCCTAGCTGTGAGATTATGGGCAACAAAATGACAAACTTAAAGTCCATTTGCCACTGGAAAGGCAATGAAATTCATTAAATGTTAGAGCTGAAAGAGGCCCTAGAAATCCTCTATTCCAACTCCTTTTTTTCCAGATGAGGAAACTGAGACTTCTCATCTCTCCCAGCATCCTTTTGTCTAGTTCCACAAAGAATTCATTCCCATTGTCTTCATCTTCCTTTAGTCCCACCAATCCTTCAATTTCATTCAAATCCACAAACATTTATCAGTCTACATTGTATGAGGGAGTCTGTAATAATATTAGCTAACAAAGATAGTACTTTAAAGATGGCCAAATTTCTCTTAGTAGCAAGTAGCTGAAAATTGAGTGGATGCCCATCTGTTGCAGAATGGCTGAATAAGTTATGGTGTGGGAATGTAATGGAATAACTACTGTTCTATAAGAAATGATCAGTAATGTGATTTCAAAAAGGCCTGGAGAGACTTACATGAACTTATGCTGAGTGAAGTGAATAGAACCAAGAGAACAGTGTATACAGTAATGGCAAGATCAACTGAAATGGACTTGGCTTTTTTTCAACAATGAGAGGATTCAAGGCAATTCCAATAGACTTCAGATGGTAAGTGCCATCTGCATCCAAAGAGAGAACTATGAAGACTAAATGCAGATAAAAGCACAATATATTCATCTTTCTTGTTGTTGTTTGCTAGCTTGTTTTTTTTTCCTCTGATTTTTCCTTTTTGATCTGATTTTTCTTGCACAGCATGATGAATATGGAAATGTGTTTATAAGAATTACACATGTTTAACCTATATCAGATTGCCATCTTGGGAGGGGAGAAAAAGGGAGAGAGAGACAAAATTTTGGAACGCAAAGTTGTGCAAAGGTGAATGTTGAAAACTATTTTTGCATGTATTTGGAAAAATAAAATACTATTAAAAGACATAGACAAAAAACAAAATTGGCAAAGTGCTTTAACAAATGTAGAAACTGAAGCGGAGGGGCTAAGGAACTTAGCTAGGCCACATAGTTGGTAAGCATCTGAGGTCTTCCTGACTCCCAATTCAGCACTCTACCATACCATCTAACTACTCAAGTCTCAAGAAAATCTGAACTCAAGAGAAGTTTCTGTGATCCCAGGCACATCTCTTAATCTCTCATTGACCCAGGTAATTAAGACTATAAAAATAGGTACATATTTGATCAGTGGAGGGAGTTTCCTCTTTTCTCTTTATACATCCTCATAGTATCACAGATGTAGAACTAAAAGGGACCTTAAAGAATATCTAGTCCAACTTCCTTCCCCACAAAAAACCTCTCAGTGCCTTCCCATTGTCTACTTACAGGATAAAGTCCCAACTCTTTAGTCTGGCATTAAAGACCATTCATAATTGACTTACCCCTTTAACTTTATTTCTGACCATTCTCCCTACACAGACTATCCACTTTGGCCAAACTGACCTTCTTATTATTCCTGCCCAATTCCCAATAGATCACATACATTCCTATCTTATGATCATTCTCATTCCATTTGTTTCTCCCTCCATTTTTTTAAATGCTAGTTTTCCTTCAATGACTAAGTCAAATTCTCCAAATTTTATGAAACCTTCTCTGAACACTTTCAGCCCTATAGCCTGAATACTCTACCATAGTACATATGCAACTCAGCATACACACAAGCTTAGAGCAGTGCCTGGCACACAGTAGGAGCTTAATAAATACAAATTGGCTAACACACAAGGCCACACACTTCTTCAGAACCACCTACTGTTGGGTATCTTAAAAGTCTCAATATAGTCTTCAACTTTTAAAACTTAAAGCTGCATGAGGTGAATGTTGAAAACTATCTTTGCATATATTAGAAAAATAAAATAATATTTTGGAAAATAAATATAAAGCTGCACTATGACTTTTGGAATACCTTGCATTTTTGTTTTTTTATTATAAACATTTATAGATTACTTTGTAAGAGAGTTCTTGGAACAAAGTAAAGCAATTAAGTAAAACTAATAAAGAATTTCTTGAAAAAATAAATTAAATTTTAAAAATTAAAAAAAATTAATTTCCTGAGGACACTGAGGGTTTAAGAATTACAACCACTATCTATCAGAAGCAAAATTTAAACCCAGGTCAAAAACAACATATCGTAGTGATCAGAGTACTGAACTTGTACTCAAGAAGATTTGGATTTGAATTCTGTCTTGAATCCTGGGCAAGATATAACACCTTTAAATCTCAGGTTCTTCATCTGTGAAATAGGAATAACAATAGAATCTACTTCACAGAATTGTCACAAAGATCAAATATGATAACATGTAAAAATCTTTGTAAAGCACAAGCTATTAGAAAGATTTGAGTTACTTTTATTTTGGACTCTGTTGCCCGATCATCTATCCACTATACTGTATTGCCTTTCTGATATTTTTAGTTAGCTTTTATGTCTATGCTCTGTCTGTTCATAGGGGTCAGCTCCTTGAGGTTAGAGACTGAGTCTTGTCTTATGTTTCTTGATATGCTGAATACCTAGCTCAATGTCCTACATAGTCTGAATGCTTATTTCTGCTGCTGCTAATGATGACTTATAACATCTAAATTTAGGCTACTATCAATATCTGAAATAGTGGCAGAAGAAATCTGCAACATATGAGCTATAAAATCAGGATTTTTAAAGAACTGTACTTGTTAATACTCAAGTGAATTACTGACATCTATCTAAGTATGGAGCCATCTTTCTGATTATTCTTCATAATATTTAACATTAACCCTGATTCTCTTGAAAGAACCAGTATTTCCTGAATTGTTAAGTTGATGTGAAATTTTGCCCCCACTTTTACAGGAAAATAAAATCTAAAGTGACAGGGACCTTCATAATTATCTAATCTACTACCTTTATTTTATAGAGCATGAAATTGTGTAGTTTATCAGATTATCCCAAGGGAAAGTGTAGTCCTGCAGGAATAAGACAGCATAAGTAAAGTTTAAAGGGGGAATCACAAGTAATGGCTTAGAAGTCTGGAGCTTATGGTCCCTGATGGTACAAGGCAGAGACTAGGGGGGAATAATGAAGGAATAACTCTAAACCAGAATTTAGGAGAGGAATTTTAGTCCTGCTTCTGAAATCTTCACAGTGAACTTGAACAAGTTGATTCTACTTTCTGAGCCCCAGTTTTCCCATCTGTAAAGTCAGAAGCCTTGTAAGTCTAAGGACAGCATCCAACACTTTGGGAAAATTGAAGGAATATAGACTGGCTAAAGAGAAACTTCATGTTCATTACTATTTTGCTGCAAACTAGCCTGAGTTAAAAAAAAAAAAAAAAAAAAAAAAGTAAGCAGCATTACCAAATAGCAGGTACCAGAACAAAGATAAGTAATCTAAGACACTAGTCACCATTGTCTGGATTTTCTCTTTCTTCTAGAATTCTTTTAATATCAGGTGTTATAGTGAGATGAAGGAGGATAAAGCAAGAAAAGGCTAATGATAATATTGGAACCTTGGGTAGAGCAATTTCCGTAGCATTTTTAAGGAATCTCTTTTTTTAATTGATAAATTTCAGCTGGAAAATTTGAGTTTGCTAGACTTGTTTGGTTCATTGACTGACTGAAGCTAGAGGCTCAAGTCAGGTCAGGCGGTTTAACAAAAATAATGTCAACAAGTAAAACAGACCAATGGGGATGAGAGCAAAGTTGACCAGAGAATCACAGAATCTCAACATTGGAAAGGAACTCTAAAGCCATCTAGCATAGTGCCTAGCACACAGTAGGTGCTGAATTAATTCTCATCAAAATGAATTAAATTAGAGTTGAATAGAATAGAATTAATACATCACATTTATAGTATCTCAAACCAGCACTTTTTTAAAAATTGAGAATGAATGTTTTATCATTGTGGCAAAGTTATCTTTTTCTTTCCTAAAAGCTTAGGAAGCAGAAAAGACTTTGGGTAAGTGCCTAGCCCTAAAACTTTTCTACTTTTGTGAGCTAGAAAATTTTTCAATGTAAACTCCTGTAATTCTCTGGAGAACAAAAGATTTCAGAACCATGGACGACTTCATTATCATCAAAATCTATGTTAAAACCAAAAATCTATGGGAAAGGGGAACCCAATGTCTGTAATTTTGTTGAGCTAATTCAGTTGGCTCAGATTTATATATTATAGGGTATTCAATCAATGCTAATAACTCAATTATATTAGGTAATATGAATGAACAGGAAAATGAAGACTAAGGGGGAAAATGTGTTCTGAATGAAGTTAGTAGTGACTTTAAATGTTTCTCTTCACTAATGTACATAGTATAATTTCCAGAATTAGCTTTGTTCCCAGTTTATATTGAATTTAAGAAGTAACAGCAAAATACAATGTATCATTAAAGCAAAACAATTTTAAGTAGAGGCACAATATTCCTTTTTTTTTTGTTTATTCTTAACTTGGTGAATAGAAGATAAAATGCTTAAGATGAAAAAGAAAGCATGAGAGATAGAAAGGAAGAAAGAAAAAAGAAAAATCAGAGAAAGAAAAGAACAAAGGAATGAAAATATGAAGGGAGGCAGGAAAACAGATGGGGACTATCTCTGTCATATCCCACTCTTTCAGTCAACCCCTAACAATCCTGAGTGCTGTTCTTCAAGGGGGTGTTATGTAGGCAAATGAAGAGACGTTGACTACAAAGCAATTTGAACTTGGAAGCAAAAGACTCAAGAAATGTAAGCTGGTGTGGTATCTCTGTATCTAAAAGATAATTAAGTTCCTTTTTCTAAGGAAATGGCTATTTCTCTCAACCTCTCAGTTTGAAATATTTGTCTCAGAATTCCAAAGGGCTTAAAAAATTTAAAGACCAAGAACTAATATTGCCAGATTTGACATACCAAAACAGGCTCATCTGAATCCTTAGGATCATGGAGATCCTTAAATACTTCATAGATTTTTTTATCTCAGTGGGTAAAAGTGATTGGAAATCCTAGAAATAAGGCTTTTAAATGACAGGGATCAGACTGAAAAGATTAGCCTATAAATTATTTTTCCCTCCTTACCTGTTGCTCTGAAATGTGGTCTTGTCTTCTGTCTGTGGGGATCAGGATGTGCACGAATGTGAGCTGTGTGATTTTGCTCTCTCTTCTCTTCTTTCACCTCTCTCTCTCTCTCTCTCTCTCTCTCTCTCTCTCTCTCTCTCTCTCTCTCTCTCTCGATCTTCCTCTTCTCTCGATTTTCTCTTCCTCCTTGTCCTTGGACCTTTTATAGCTGTGGGGACAGGGGGGAGTTGTTGTCAGCAATCTCCCTGACAGACCTTTTCAAACCATAACAAAAGAACCATCTATGGGAAGTTAAGGGGGAGGAGAGGAGATGAGTTTGATTAAGTTGGGAGGGACAGACGTAGAGGAGGAGGAGTGTTCCAGGTAAAAAGCTGAACAAAAGGGCAAACAATGCCTGAAAGAATACTTGATCTCTTCCCCCCTAACTAGAAGATTAACACTCTCCAGTCTAAGTTTAACACCTGCTTGCATCCCTGCCCTGTCCGGTAACTTAATTAAAGACCTGGGTGTCAGGTAGCTGCCTTCTGACTTTCCTGACTGCTGCGATGGCTTAACACCTTGGTGTAGATCAGGGTTGCTCATCACCTGTCCATGTTTGGGGCATCATGTTGTAGGTCACTCATGAAGACTGAGCAGATTTAATTTCCTTTGTTTTTCCAAAGTGAATGTCACAGCAATGAATGTGCTTTTGTGATTCTTCATATTTTCCAAATCTTTTGAAATAAAGGGCTGTGGTGTAATCAAAAGAGCACTGAGTTTGAAGTCAGAAGTCAGAAGACCCTTTTGCCAGTGCCCAGTCTTCCACAAGTAACTCCATTTTTTTGTGGCTCACTTTTCTTGCTTATAAAATAGGAATGAGATACCACCTGTCATGCCTGTATTGCAGGGTGGTTGTGAGGATCAAATGAAATAGTGATTACAAAGCATTTTGTGAAGTCTAAAGTAATACACAACTGTCAGTTATTATATTGGTATTACACACTTGATGATATAATCTCAATATCCCAGCTGGAGAAAGTAAGACGCAGAAAAGAATAAAGAGAGTCCTAACATCAATAAAAACAAAGGTGATCCTCTATCAAACTGTGGAAATTGTTAGGAAAAAACTGCAAAGTTGGCATCTCTGCACCATCGTCCTTCCTTTACATGGATCGGTGACACCATTCAATATAACCCTCCCCAAACCCCCTTCTACCCAAAAGTGACATTGAAGGACCTCCAAGGTCACTTAGCCCATTTTACACATGAGGAAACGGGCTTGGAGAGGCCAAATGATTTTGTCCAAGTTCATGAAGCAGGTGTTTGGTTGTTTTGTTCAGTCATGTCTGACTCTTTTATGATTCCATTTGGAGTTCCCCTAGCAAAGATAGAGTGATCTGCCATCTCATGTTCAAGTTCATTTTATAGATGAGGAAACTGAGGCAAGCAAGGTGAAATGATTTGCCCAGGATCACACAGCTACTAAGTATCTGAGGCTGAATTTGAACTCGGGTCCTCCTGACTTCAGACCATGGCACTCTATATCCACTGTCACCTAAAAGTTTTCATACAAGTAGTAAAATAGAACACTTGACTCCAAATTCAATTTGCTTCATAACACTTTGTTACAATATACAAGCCAGATAGATGCCAATACTTTTCAGATAACTCTTCAGATACCACATAACTCTTTGTATTGTCTCCCCTGTATCAGAGGTGGTGAAATGGATTAAAGCCCTAAATTCACGTCTATTCTCATACATTTACTACTGTGTGACTTTGGGCAATTCCACCTTAGTTTCCCCATTGTTAAAACGGGGTTAATAATAACACTTACTTCCCAGTACTGTTGTGAAGATCAATTGAAATAATATATATAAAATATATATTTAGGCCACAATGTCTAGCAATTGAAATATATATATATATATATATGTATATATGTATATATATATATATATATCCTATCTCATTATTATTATTATTATTATTATAACTATCTGGGTATATGCTACTTCTACCACATTTTGAGCTACAAAGCAGACACTACATGTTAAAGATTTGTATTTCCTCCAGGCTCTGCAAAGGATCATTCAACAAGCATTTATGAAGCACTTCTCTGTATAGGCACCGTGTTAAATCTGGAGATATACAGTGGAAGGAAATCTCTAGTGAGATGCCTCAGGGATGTATGGTTGACCCTGTGGAATTTAACATTTTTGTCAATACTGTGTACAGAGACATAAAGGACGTGTCTATCAAATATGTAGGTGACATGAAACTAGAAAAAATAATGATTGTAGTGAATGACAGGATCCAAGAATTTTGGCAGGCTAGAATGCTGGGGAAAATCCAATGAGATGAAACTCTAGAAGGGTAAATACAAATTTTTTTGTGTTGGTACCAAAAAAAACCTTATTTCCAGTGCAAGATGAAGAAAATATGACTAGACATCAGTCCATATGAAAAAGATTAAGGAGCCATTAAGGAGCCAGTGTGGCAGGGCCAAAAAATGACAAGGGAGCCTTAGTCTGGATTGACAGAAGATAATCTACAGGATTTGGAAGGCTCTAATTCCTCTGAATTCTTTATTGTTAAGATTGCATCTAGAGAATTTTGCTCAATTTTGGCCACCAAAGTTTAGGAAATACTTTGATGCTATAAGACTCAGTGGTCCTCAAACTTTTTAAATAGGGGACCAGTTCACTGTCCCTCAGACTGTTGGAGGGCCAGACTATAGTAAAAACAAAAACTCACACTCTGTCTCCACCCCTCAGCCCATTTGCCATAACCCCGCAAGCCACATAAACGTCCGTCCTCAGCTAGCGCATCTAGCCCGCAGGCTGTAGTTTGAGAAATTTATTTTAAAATTATTTTTCATTATAAATACCCAAATTACCTGTAAAGGACCAATAAAGGAAGATGTCAGCTGCATCCAGAGAAAGAACAAATAGATAGAAGTATATAGAGAATGATTTTACATATGTTTGAGTGTATACACACACACACACACATATACATACATATATGTGTATAAAATATGTTGTAAAAAATAGATTTGCATTTCTTGTGCAATCATCTTTTTTCTATTCTACTATGTTATAGAAGCACTTATCAAAATTTTAAAAATAATAAAAATGTTTACATAACTTTTAAAAGATAATAGATTGATCTTGGATATCCTCAATGAAGATATTTGTAGGAAATAGACTTTGGCAAGTAATATTACCTACCCAGTTTGCCACAATCTTTACCATCCAAAAATTAGTAAAATATGTAGAGAATATACAATTCTACTGTGCTTCTTATTGCTTAACTATAAAAAAAAAAGATGTGATTCAGTGGAGTCAAGCTTTTCCTTAAAAGGTGTCTTTCAAAAAGATGTTTCCCATACATGCATAAAAATGTGAAGCATTCTTTGAAAGATATGACAATAAAGATCATTTTGTTAGGTAACCCTTTCAAAGAAGGGATGCTAAAGATTTTCATCACCAACATCGAGGAGATTGTGGTCAGATTCTGAGTTGAAGAGGAATTCTCTATAGATGGTAAGATCCAGTTTTTAGAGGACTTTGTGTTTCAATACATGAAATACTGCAGAACTTACTAGCTCCATAACCATTTTTAAAAGTTTGATCTCCTCACCTACCCAGAAAAATCCAAGGTGATAAAGAATATCTATTATAAAAGGTATGACATTTGGTTAGATGGACAACCTATGCAGTTTGTCTCACTATACACATATATACATATACACATGCACACACAAATATACACATGTATGTATATAGATGTAAGGGAGTGTGTGTGTATGTGTGTGTGTGTGTGTATGAATATGTGTAACTATTTTTTCAACAGAAACTTTAAATGAGCAATGTGTTGATTCTAAAAGTTAACAAGAAAAAGAAAGCAGATTGGATTGTCTTTGGAAAATTTAAAAATCCTTTCATTTACCTCAAACTTTTTCCTGAAACAATGGGCCCTTTTATGAATGTCCATATTCTCCCAGTGTTACTATATAGTTGCAATACATGAAACACGAGGCTTGCCAAAAGATTGGAAATGAATATCTCCTAGGAGGCAATTGAAAGGTACATCATGTAAGATTGGACAACATCCTGGTATATTTCCCCTTCTCTCTATTCATACAGGTACCATCAGTTAAGGTCCTCATCATTTCTAATCTGGACTATTTCAATAAACTTCTAAAAATTAATTTCCTTGCCTTCTGGCTCTCCCCACTCCAATTCAATCTCCACTCAGCTGCCAAAAGCATAGGTTTGCCTATTTCTCTCAGCAGTTCCATATTACCTCCAGAATCCAAATAAAAAGCCCTGTTTGGCATTTAAAGGTCTTTACAACCTGGATTCTTCCTATATTTTCATTCATAGCTTACTTTACTCTCCACCTCTATTCCATTTACATTGTACTTATTTTGTAGGTACTCAGTTATTGTCATATTTGTCTCCCCATTAAAATATTAGCTTCTAATTTCAGCAATTGTTTTTGCCTTTCTTTGTATCTCTTGTACTTAACACAGCCCTTGGCACATTGTAAGTGTTTAATAAATGCTTATTGGCTTGTTGATTGAGTACTTTCAATCCAAAGAGGCACTTGAAAAATGCAAATAAAATATAGTTCATAGATTTTTAAAACTGGGAACAATGTATTATAGGCAACAGGGGAGTAGACATCTAAAAATTTAAAAGCTGGTAAGGGACAGCAAATTACAGTGATGAAGATAGTATTGTCATCAAACCCAGTACTTATACAGCAATAACTCCATGGAACATCACTGTAGTAGAGTACAGAAGAACAACATGGCATTATGATCTTAAGAATTAGACTCCTGCTCAGGGGCTTCCGGCTGCCAGCTGTGGAGGTGGGCCCCAGGGTCCCAGAGGGGAGGGGGGGGTTGAGGACCTGCTGCCGCAGCCACCACATCCAAGAGACAGATCAAGGTGGCTCTTGCGACCTGGGCTCAGGACCCCCCCCTGTTTGTCATGCTGAGCCCCTCTCCTCCGCCCACCAAGGAGGCAGAGGTGGCCGAAGCCCCCCCCAGGTGGGGTGGAGGCCAAAGCCGGGCTCAGCTGCTTCTCCTTCAACCAGGACCGCACATCCCTAGCAATTGGAACCAAAACTGGGTACAGGTTATTTTCCCTGAGTTCTGTGGAACAACTGGATCAAGTCCATGAAAGCAGCTGACCCTCTATCTATTGTGTCACCTAATTGCCCCATCAAACCGAAAAGTACATGACAGGCTATGAGGTGAAAGAAGACTGAAAAAAAAATTGGGAGAGGAGCAGAAATAAATATCTGATGTCAAGGTTGTGGATAGATCACCGGCCCTGGAGTCAAGAGTATAAGAGTGCAAATTTGATCTCAGATATTCATTAGCTGGATGACCCTGGACAAACCACTTTTTTTTTTTGAGATTAAGGATTATATTTGTATTTATTTTATTTTTTTATTATAGCTTTTTATTTACAAGATATATGCATGGGTAATTTTTCATCATTGACAATTGCAAAAACTTTTTTTTTTTTTCAATTTTTCCCCTCCTTCTTCCCACCCCCGTTTGGGGTGACCAATAAATGTTAAATATGTTAAAGTATAAGTTAAATACAATATATGTATGCATGTCCATACAGTTATTTTGCTGTACAAAAAGAACTTTGGACTTTGGACTTTGAAACAGGTACAATTAGCCTGTGAAGAAAATCAAAAATGCGGGCAGACACAAATAGAGGAATTGGGAATTCTATGTAATGGTTCATATTCATCTCCCATAGTTCTTTCTCTGGATATAGCTGGTTCAATTCATTACTGCTCTATTGGAACTGATTTGGTTCATCTCATTGTTGAAGAGGGCCACGTCCATTAGAATTGATCATCATATAGTATTGTTGTTGAAGTATATAATGATCTCCTGGTCCTGCTCATTTCACTCAGCATCAGTTCATGTAAGTCTCTCTAGGCCTTCCTGAAATCATCCTTGGACAAACCACTTACCCCCATTTGAATCCCAAAATAAAAACAGCCTTAAGTGACTAAAGTAGGTTAGAGGAGAAAAGGAGATAACAAAGGTAGGGAAGCAGCTAGCTTCAATTATAGCTAATAAATAAAGCATTGATTACATTCCTTCTTTTTTACTACCTTCTTTGTAAAAAGGGATCAGGGACAAAGAGTTAAAAGTAGAGTAGATTATGTTAGAGGAAAATACACAATATGATAGCTATATAGCCACTGTTGAATGAGAATAAAAAGGAATACACACATTCTCAATATTTTATAGTACCTTTACTTAAATGTAAAAAAAATGTCTTAAAAAAACATAATTACATATCATAATGCATTAAATATTAAAATTAATTTAAAAAAACCTTAAAGGAGAGGATTAAAACCTAAATGGAGAATTTATTCCTAAAAAAATTAGTAGATAAGAGAACAACTCTTAAAATGGTAGATTTCATCCAAGAAAATGATAATATACTTAGAAGATGTTCCACAGCAGTTTTTAAGAGAAAATTTATATTTCTAAACACTTGTATTAACAGAAAATAGACAAAACCAATTAATGAGTTAGGCATGCAATGAGATAACTAGAAAACTAGCAAATATAAAAATCTGTTAAACACAAGTAGAAAAATCAAAGAGATTAATAAAATAAAACATTGAATTTATTGATAACTAAAATTGAGCTGATTTTTTTTTGGTAAAAACTAATAAAATAGTTTATTTGTAATAGTTTAATTATCTTCATAAAAAGAGAAGAAACCAAATAGACAACAGCAGAAAGCAAAAGATGAAACAGAAATAAAGGAAATTATTAGCAACTATTTTGCCTAATTTTTTATGTAGAAAACCTGATAATATATGAAATGGATTATTTATCAAAAAATTTACATTTATCAAAAAAACTTAAAATTAAAATATATTTCTTCTTGAAAAAAAAAAGAATTAGACTACTTTTTATAGCGGCAAGGAACTAGAAACTGAGTGCATGCCCATCAGTTGGTAAATAACTGAATAAGTTATGATGTATGTATGTTGTGGAATATTATTCTATAAGAAACAATCAGCAGGATGATTTCAGAGAGGCCTGGAGAGACTTATGTGAATTAATGCTAAGTGAAGTGGGTAGAACCAAGAGAACATTGTACACAGCAACAAGAAGATTATGTGATAATCAACTCTGATGGACTTAGCTCTTTTCAACAAAGAGGTGATTCAGGGCAATTCCAATATTCTTGTGATGGAGAGAACCATTTGCATTCCAGGAAGAGGACTGTGGAGACTGAATGTGGATCACAGCATGGTATTTTCACCATTTTGTTGTTTGCTTGCTTTTTTTCTCTTTTTTTCCCTTTTGATCTGATTTTTCTTGCGCAGCACAGATAAATGTGGAAATAAGTGTAGAAGAATTACACATGTTTAACATATATTAGGTTGTTTGCTGTCTAGGAGAGGGGGGTGGGATGAAAGGAGGAAGAAAGATGTGAAACAAGATTTTTTGCAAGGAAAAATGCTGAAAATTATCTTTGCATGCATTTTGAAAATAAAAAGCTATTGTTTTTTAAAAATGAGCTCAAATCCCAGTTCTATCAGCATAAACTTTGGAAAGCTACTCCTGGATTCCTTCAATTCTTAGCTAAGAGCTCCCTTTTTCTAGAAAGACTTTTTTAATCCTCCTTTTTCCTAGTGTCTTTTTGCTGTTGATAATTTCTATTTAATCCTGTAAATTTCTTGTTTATACATAATTGTTTACATATTGTCTTCTATTCTATTATTATTTCCTTAAGAGCAGAGACTTTTTTTTGCATTTCTTTGTACCTCAAGCTTTTAGCACAGTGCCTGGCATATAGTAGGTGCTTAATAAATGTTTAATGACCAACTGACTTAAGCTCATAAGATTTAGACCATAAGAAATTTAGAGACCATTTAGTCCAAACCCTTCATTTTCTAGGCATGTTCAATGATATACTCAAGTTCATACAAGGAGTTAGTAGCAGAGCCAGGATTTGAGATCAGTCACAAGATCCTGGATTTAGAACTGAGAGGCTCAGAGGCCATCTATCCAACTCCCTCATTTTGTAGATGATAAACTGAAGCCTAGAGAGGTGAATAGTAAGTGGGAAAGGTAGAACTTGAACTCACATCTTCTAACTCCAAATGGGGTATTCCTCTACTGCCCCACATTACAGTTATTTAAACTTTCCACATTGTTTAGAAACCTGCAACTTGGGATAACCATGCAGAAGAAATTTGAAAGGTTTACTTCAGCCTGGCACATCTAAACATTATTCATCTTCTTGCATTTGTGAACATTCTCATTCTGATGCCTAAATATGAAGAAGAGATGACTAAGGGTTCTGAAATGTTCTGCCAAGTGGCCCTTGACTCCAGACCTCATTGCCTTTCACTACACCCCATGACTAACTTCTTGGAACCTCATTTTTCTTATCTGCAAAATGGGGACCATAATGCTTGCACCACTTACCTTACAGAATTGTCATGGGGAAAATAGCTCAAACATAATAAAGCAGTATATAAATGTGAGCTATAATTATACTCATACTGATGACCCTGAGTCATCCAGAAAAGGTTAAATCATGCTCAGCATTTTCTGTTTAAAAAACAAACAAATGGAAAAGTGCATTTTTAGAAATATGTCCATCCAGAATGCTTATTGTAAGAAAAGTTTCCATGCTTAAAGGGACAAATAATCTTCAATTATGTAGAAAATTCACTAATGTGGAACAGCTCATTCTCTGATGACGCTGGTGATAGGAACTCTTCCTGATATTTCCTTTCCTCTTCAAATTTTCATATAAGGATTAAAATATTCAGCAATTAATTGCATTTCACCAAGCATCATTTAATAATCTGCTATGTCCTGGACACTATACCTGATCACAGCTCCTGCCCCCCCCTCAAAAAAAAAAAAAAACTACTCTTAAAATCAATAAAAGGAAGGAGGGGCAGAGCCCTTCTCTTCAAAAACCTCTCCTAGAGGTATTTCTATTTTTTAATCAGTTTTTAAAAAATGAAGCACTAGTCTCAAGTCAAGAAAACCTGAGTTCAAATTTGGCCTCAGACACTTAACATTTACAACCTGTGTGACTCTGGGCAAGTCATATAGTCCTGATTGCCTCACCCAAAAAAAAAAAAAAAAAAAAAGATAATGGATCAAAAAACAAATAAAAACAATACATAATTTCATTAAATAGAATGATAACAATGAGATAACATACTAACATTTTAAAATGTTAAAGCCAAATCAGTACTGAGGGGAAATTTTGTGTCCCTAAATAAGACATATATAGGACAAATTGGGATAGTCTCAGAGGGATAGCATTAAAATCAAGGACAACTGGCTTCTTGGGAAAATTGGGAAAGGCATCTTACAGAAAGTTAGAAATGAGCTGAGACCTAAGGGAAGCCAGGAAGTCAGGTATTAAAAACCATGCCTAAGTGCATTGAAAGGGGCAGGTCAATTCTCCAAGAGCCTCCACAGCTGTGAACATCTAAAGGAGTTGCAAAGTAGCCTTTACTGACACAGGTATTACATGTGCACTGGGAAAATAAATTGGAGGCAGAGAGAAGAGGAGAGAGGTCAGACAATGCAACAACTTCTCAGTTTCCTTGAGTTATCATCATCCTCTCACAAGAAGAGAAGAAAAGGTCTACCAGAGGTAAAGCAAAGTTACATATTGTGTTCCCAGAGTCAGGGAAGATGGAAAAAAAGATAATTGCAGGCAAGTGGACAAGCAATGAAAATTAACAAGATTTGGAGATGGAAAACCTTATTTGAGGAATAGTAAGGTGGCAATTGTTATTGGATCACAAAATACATAATGGGTTGTAAGGTTTAAGAAGACTAGAGAGATAGGAAGGGACCAAGTTATAACAGCTTTAAAAACCAAGCAGAGGATTTTATATTTAATCCTGAATATAGTATGGAAACCATGGAATTTATTTTTTATTATTTTTTTACCTTTCTTAATAATGTTTTTATTAATTGTATAATTATAACATTTTTGACAGTACATATGCATAGGTAATTTTTTACAACATTATCCCTTGTACTCCCTTCTGTTCCAAATTTTTCCCCTCCTTCCCTCCACCCCCTCCCCTAGATGGCAGGCATTCCCATACATATTAAATATGTTATAGTATATCCTAGGTACAATACATATGTGCAGAACCGAATTTTGTTGTTGTTGTTGTTGTTGTTGTTGCAAAGGAAGAATTGGATACAGAAGGTAAAAATAACCTGGGGAGAAAAACTAAAAATGCTAACAGTTTACATTCATTTCCCAGTGTTCCTTCTCTGGGTATAGCTGATTCTGTCCATCATTGATCAATTGGAACCAAATTAGATCTCTATGTTGAAGATATCCACTTCCATCAGAATACATCCTCATACAGTATCATTGTTGAAGTGTATAATGATCCTCTAGTTCTGCTCATTTCACTCAGCATCAGTTGATGTAAGTCTCTCCAAGCCTCTCTGTATTCATCCTGCTGGTCATTTCTTACAGAACAATAATATTCCATAACATTCATATGCCATAATTTACCCAACCATTCTCCAATTGATGGGCATCTGTTCATTTTCCAGTTTCTAGCCACTACAAAAAGAGCTGCCACAAACATTTTGGCACATACGGGTCCCTTTCCCTTCTTTAGTATTTCTTTGGGATATAAGCCCAGTAGTAGCACTGCTGGATCAGAGGGTATGCACAGTTTGATAACTTTTTGGGCATAGTTCCAAATTGCTCTCCAGAATGGCCAGATTCTTTCATAACTCCACCAACAATGCATCAGTGTCCCAGTTTTCCCACATCCCCTCCAACATTCATCCTTATTTGTTCCTGTCATCTTAGCCAATCTGACAGGTGTGTAGTGGTATCTCAGAGTTGTCTTAATTTGCATTTCTCTGATCAATAGTGCTTTGGAACACTCTTTCATATGAGTGGAAACAGTTTCAATTTCATTATCTGAAAATTGAAGAGAAGAGAGGTCTGAAAATTATCTATTCATATCCTTTGACCATTTATCAATTGGAGAATGGCTTGATTTCTTATAAATTAAAGTCAATTCTCTGTATATTTTGGAAATGAAGCCTTTATCAAAACCTTTAACTGTAAAAATGTTTTCCCAATTGTTACTTCCCTTCTAATCTTGTTTGCATTTGTTTTGTTTGTACAAAAGCTTTTTAATTTAATGTAATCAAAATTTTCTATTTTGTGATCAATAATGATCTCTAGTTCTCCTTTGGACACAAATTCCTTCCTCCTCCACAAGTCTGAGAGGTAAACTATCCTATGTTCCTCTAATTTATTTATGATCTCGTTCTTTATGCCTAAATCATGGACCCATTTTGATCTTATCTTAGTGTGTGGTGTTAAGTGTGGGTCCATGCCTAGTTTCTGCCATACTAATTTCCAGTTTTCCCAGCAGTTTTTGTCAAATAATGAACTCTTATCCCAAAAGTTGGGATCTTTGGGTTTGTCAAACACTAGATTGCTATTTTATTCACTATCTTGTCCTGTAAACCTAACCTATGCCACTGATCAACTAGTCTATTTCTTAGCCAATACCAAATGGTTTTGGTGACTGCTGCTTTATAATATAGTTCTAGATCAGGTACAGGTAGGCCACCTTTATTTGATTTTTTTTTTCATTACTTCCCTGGAACTTCTTGACCTTTTGTTGTTCCATATGAATTTTGTTGTTATTTTTTCTAGGTCATTAAAATAGTTTCTTGGGAGTCTGGTTGGTATAGCACTAAATAAATAGATTAGTTTAGGGAGTATTGTCATCTTGATTATATTCGCTCAGCCTCTCCAAGAGCACTTAATGTCTTTCCAATTATTTAAATCTTTATTTTTGTGGCAAGTGTTTTGTAATTTTGCTCATATAATTCCTGACTTTCCTTTGGTACATAGATTCCCAAATATTTTATACTATCAACACTTATTTTCAATGGAATTTCTCTTTGTATCTCTTGCTGTTGGATTGTATTGGTAATGTATAAAAATGCTGAGGATTTATGTGGATTTATTTTGTATCCTGCAACTTTGCTAAAGTTCTGAATTATTTCTAATAGCTTTTTAGCAGAGTCTTTGGGATTCTCTAAGTATACCATCATGTCATCTGCAAAGAGTGATAGTTTGATTTCTTCATTACTTACTCTAATTCCTTGAAAATCTTTCTCAGCTCTTATTGCCGAGACTAGCATTTCTAGTACTATATTGAATAGTAATGGTGATAGTGGGCAACCTAGTTTCACTCCTGATCTTATTGGGAAAGGTTCCAGTTTATCGCCATTACATATGATGTTTCCTGACGGTTTTAAATATATGCTCGTTATTATTTTAAGGAATAGTCCATTTATTCCTATACTCTGAAGTGTTTTTAGTAAGAATGGATGTTGGATTTTATCAAATGCTTTTTCTGCATCTATCGAGATGATCATATGGTTTTTGTTAATTTGGTTATTGATATAGTCGATTATGCTAATAGTTTTCCTAATATTGAACCAGCCCTGCATTCCTGGTATAAATCCTACTTGGTCATAGTGTATTATCCTGGGGATGATTTTCTGTAATCTTTTTGCTAATATTTTATTTAAGATTTTAGCATCAATATTCATTAGGGAACCATGGAATTTATTAATGGAGTGTGTGTTTTATAGTAAGACTTGTTATATGGGAAAATCAGTTTGGCAGCTATGTAATTTAAGACTTG
This sequence comes from Sminthopsis crassicaudata, assembly GCF_048593235.1. Classification (NCBI taxonomy): domain Eukaryota; kingdom Metazoa; phylum Chordata; class Mammalia; order Dasyuromorphia; family Dasyuridae; genus Sminthopsis; species Sminthopsis crassicaudata. Next base: position 224,733,635 of record NC_133619.1, read on the forward strand.
AAAAACAACTTCAAGGTCTTGCCCCTTCTACCCAACCCTATTCCCCGACAAGTCTTTGTTTCCAGAACTAAACTTGCCTAATTCTCCAAGTTTTATGTATGAAGATAATAAAATTGCCTAAAGTGGATTCAAGACAGGATTCCAGAGGGTTCTGGGAAATAAAGGTTCTGAGGTCACTTTGCCCTGGATTCTCAGTGTTAATGACCTCACTACTGTTTTTATTATTCTCCTGCCATGCCCTAAATCAGAAGGCAGGCTTTGCACCTGGCTCTAAAACCTGTTCACACCTATGTGCCACTTACTTTCCAAATTAAATCCCTACCTAGTTGAAAAATCTAAGGATTAGGAAGTTGAGTGCATTCTTGAAACTCTGTCCCCACCTCACCATCAAAGAAAAGCCCACCAAGCAATTCTGTGCTCTTACAACATGCACACAATAAGCTAATTCCCCAACCCATTGATGACAGCATCTAAAAGGCAATTCGATTAAAGAACATACCTGATACATTAGTTTAGGTTTAATCTTCGGCCTTAGCTAACAGCTCTCTCCTTTGAGGGTGGGGGAATTTAGAACACTAACACCTCAGTACTTTATAATATCCATGATTTCATCAGTCCAGGCATTTGTAGGATCTCAGAATCTTGTCATTGAAAAGCACCTCATAGGGCATCTATTCTAACTCATACCTGCCAATATTCCCTTTTTCAATACTCCTGATAAGTGGTCATCCAGTTTCCATTTCATTTAGAGTTTCTGTGACAGGGAACTCATGAATGCCCAAGTCAGGCCTTTCCTCTTCTGGACAGGTCTAGACATGCAAAAACTAATTTATATGTCAAGTTGAACTCAGCCTCCCTATAATTTCTACCCACTGTTAATAATTCTGTCATTTAGGGCCAAACAGAGTAATTTGATCTCTTTTTCCTATAAGATGCTCCTTTAAATACTTGAAAACTTTTTCCTCCAAGGCAAAAATTATCTTCCTTTATTATTATTACTACTAATATTATAATAATTATATTATACAGTAATAATTATCTAGTAATGATATTGAAATTATCATAATAGTGTTACTTTTACTTTTCAGTCATGTCTGATTCTTTATCATCCCATTTAGGTTTTCTTGGGAAAGATATTGGACTGGTTTTCCATGTCCTTCTCTAGGTCATTTTATAGATGAGAAAACTGAGGTAAAAAAGCTTTAAGTGACTCGCCCAGAGTTACACAGCTAGGAAGTGTCTGAGGACAGATTTGAATTCAGGAAAATGTCTTCTTGATGCCAGTCCTAGCACTCTATCTCCTGTCACCTAGCTGTCAATATTAGTAATATCAGGAACCTGAGAGTTAGCCAAAAAAACAAAAACAAAAACAAAAACCTGAGGAAATTCTATATTTTCCTCTATTTTCCTCTTTCCTTCAATATACCTTTTCTTTGAAAAAAAAGAAAGCGGACCCTACCAAGTGATACTGACTTCAGATACTGCGATTCGCACCCAGGAACGAGGCTGGACACACCACACCAGGACAAAAGGACCTGTGGCGCCACCTTTATCAGAGTGGACAGTTGAAGACAGGGGAGACCTCCAATTACATAAGAGGAGGGGACCTCCACTGAATGGGAATTGTAACTGTATGACTTTTCTTACTTTGGGTCTCTTTGCCTGTTTGTGATTTGATATATTTTCCTTTGGGAAGTTCACCTTAACTTCACGGTGTTATAATAGTTGAACATTATGAGGCTCTCCCTAAGCTTTGGGTTTATCTATTTCCTTATGACCTTCTAGAGATGAGAACCAATTTCTCCTGCTCATGCAGAATATAGGGAGGACATTTAACTTATCAAATTGTTGGATCTGTGGTGGATCCCAACAATTGAACCAATGGCCATGGGTACCTATCCCCCTAAGCCCAGCCTGGATCCTTAGCAACAGATCCCAAATTCATAATGGGACCGGTTTCTGGAATTTAGAAGAGAAACATCAGTGGTCATTGACCAAAGATAGGAAAGGGAAATACTGCTTAAATCAGACAGGACGAGGTTTGAAGCTGGGAAATAGTGTTTGTGAGTGGACCTATTCGAGAACAGACCTGAGGCCAAAGACAATTGACTGTACAAAAATGTCTAAATATTGGCGGGATACGGGGAGGAATCCTCAATTGAAGTGTGGGAAGGACTAGAAAGACTGTACCTTGGATGTTCTCCCAGAAATAGGAGAGCAGGGATATTGCTATCAACAAGTCACTACTGCTGAGTGTAGTGAAGTAGAATGGGATGTATTGAGATGTATAAAAGAAAATAAGAGGAAAGGGAACATATACATTGGGTACAGTTACCAATGGGGTTGGTATAATGTCACCCCAGGGACACCCGGGCAACATGGGACTCTGTTTTCCACATTTTGGAGTACCTCTAATCTAACAGGCCAGTGTCCAGTTGCCAATTGTAGTTGGAGAAAAGAGCAAGGTTTATGAAAATGCCAGTATGACCCCTTTGTGGGGGAAGCCCCCTAGGGACGAGAGACCAACAATATTACCCTTTTACAAGGAATAGCTCAGACATATTTCCAAGGGAACAACCTGCTCTAAAGGGTCATTATTGGATCTGTGGTTTAACTGCCTATACTCATCTGCCTCTTAATTGGACAGGGAATTGTTATATTGGACTAATAAGGCCAAGATTTTTCTTTCTTTCCAAACAGGCAAACCAATATTTAGGGATTCAGTTGTATGATAATTTGGGAAGGGAGAAACGGAGTTTAGATACCTCCATCACTTGGACTGGAGATGCAAATGGTTGGGGTGAGGCCTGGCCTCCAGAAAGAATAGTCAAAGAGTATGGGCCAGCGACCTGGGCTCAAGATGGAAGTTGGGGATATAGAACTCCAATATACATGTTGAACAGGATAATTAGGCTTCAGGCAGTTGTAGAGATTATCACCAATCAGACAGCTGAGGCACTACGTCTTTTGGCTGATGAAGCTACTCAAACCAGAGAGGCTATTTTACAACATAGACTTGTGCTGGATTACTTGTTGGCTGAGGAAGGGAGAGTTTGTGCTAAACTAAATTTATCCACATGTTGTATAAAGATTGGTAACAATGGTAATCTAGTGAAGGAAATCACTAAGAACATTAGGAAACTTGCTCATGTTCCTGTACAGACTTGGACCTCACTGTTCAATACTTCTTGATGGTCCTGGTTTGGGAAGCTGGTGGAAGCAGCTCCTTTGGTTTGGCCTTATAGCCCTTAGTGGTGTTATATTATTCCCTATCTACATCCCTTGTTTGATCAGATTAATAACCAGAATTGTCCAAAACTCATCATCTGGAATGATCAGGTTGGAAGAGAAAGCTGAAGGGTCTGTTAAATAGATGCTGTTAAAAGGGTAAGGGTGGAGCCGGTGGCCCAAGGCCAACAGAAACCAGAAGGAAGTGAGGAATTCATAGGGAATGTGAAATTATGTTACAAAAATTTGAAGAGATCTCAGTGTACAAAATAAGAGGAGGGACTGAATGAGATGAGGTGAGATCTTTCAAGACAGTTGTGAAAATTGAGTAAGGCTTCATCTACTTCAGAGTTCGAGTAGGCCTGAAGGACTCTGAAGGGCATTGCCTTCCCCTCCTATGACATCTCCCTATTTCATCCAAATATGGGCAACTATGTACTTATTGGTCAAGTTCAATTTCATGGGTAGATCTCGCGTTTAGAATGTAAGACTCTCAGCCAATGAGGATGAGGGTCAGTGGTGGGAGGGGGCGTTTTGCATTAGGGATTAAAGGTGCTGTCCTGCCCACAGGAGGCGCTTCCTCTCTTCGATAGTCTACTCGAAGAGTGGGACGCCCTTCTCGCGAGAATGTACAATAAACTTTTCTTTTCTCTAAAAAAAAAAAAAAAAAAAAAAAAAAGAAAGAAAAATGAACTTTGATAGCTTCTATGAGTTTATAAATGGCTTATTGATTGTCTTGCCAAAAATCATTACCTGGTGATCAGCTTGCCTTATTTTGACTAGACTTTTCCTTGGATGATATACACAGACTGTCACTGGGACTTGTGCTGACTATCTCTCCAGCTCAAAGGATCCAAAAAGTTTATGCTTTATAGACATAACTTTCAAGAACCCAGAGTCAATGTCATATTAGGGTGATATTTCATAAGAAGAGCTCTTAGTTACTGAATATTAATATATTCTATGCCCTTATATGCAAAGACATTGACTCACCATCAGAAGGGCATACACTTTCTGAATGTTTTTCTAAAATCATGATAGTTTTAATAGAATAGAATTAATTTTCTAGAATTGAGAGGAATCTTAGAGATAATTTAATCCAAATTCTTAATTTGACAAATGTGAAAACTGAAGCCTAAGGAAATCATGAGATAAGCTAGAACTGAAATCTTTGTGTCCATATCTCCCTTTCTAGTACTCTTTCCATCATACTTGCACAGCTCTTTTCACTCCATTTCCCATAAAAACAATGGCACAAATTCCTATGAATCCTAGTAAGAATATTATAATGTGAAATAATCATACTTCCTCTAGTGGCTTACTTAGGGACAGCAAGGTGGTGCATAGTACATAGAGTACTGGATCTGTAGTCAAGAAGACTCATCTTTCTGAGTTCAACTCTAATCTCAGCCACTTACTAGGCACTTAACCCTGTTTATTTCAGTTTCCTCCTCTGTAAAATGAGTTGGAAAAAGAAATGGCAAATTGCTCAAGTAGAAAATCCTAAATTAAGTTGCAAAAAGTTACATCCAAAAAAGGAAGAAGAAGAAGAAAGAAAGAAAGCAAAAGGCAGAACTGGAAACAGTCATAAGATCAAATCTTATTGTCATATTAGGAACCTGAGAGTTAGCAAAAGAGGGAACAATGGGCAGAACCAATGGCTACCATTATTGAACTATTTCAATTTTCAAATTTTCCTACATATCTCAAATTGAATATCCCATACCAAACCCACCATCTTTCTCCTTCTCTTCTGTCTCCAGTTGTTCTATTTCTGCTAATGATATCATCATTACTTCACTCATGCATTTTGGATGCCTCAAAGTTGTTTTTTTAATTCCATTCTTCCAGTTACTTCCCATATTTAATTAGGTAAAAAAATCCTTCCAATTCTTCTTTGGACATTCCTTTCAAATCCATATCCTCTCCATTCCTACCTGTAGAACAGAGATGGAGAACATCTAGCCCACAAAAGCATTTGGTCTCGCCCTTCCAAGGCACCTGCAGGCAACCTTCTTGATATTTAAGTTGATAATTTTTCATGGTCCATGAATAATATTATAAATATCCAAACGGCTATTAGCAGAAAAAAGGTTTCCACTCCTATTTCAGAAAGACCAAGTATGTCAACTGATACAAAACTGTGATAGTGCTTTGATATATTGTAACATTCTAGTCCTTCTAATGCTACTTTCTTTACTTGGATTGAAGTTCTTATTATCTCTTGCTTGAACTATAATTGCCTCCTAACTCTCTGCTATAAATGCTTCAGCATACATCCCAGATTCATCATCATCATCATCAACATCATCATGATAGCAATAATGATGATAACAATAGCTAATATTTATAAAACACTTAAGTTTTCAAGCTGCTTAGTCTTATCACTTATCTGCTCAAAAATTATCAGTGACTTCCCATTATTTACTTAATAAAATTCACACTTAACATATAGCATATGATCTTCAATTTGGTTCTAATTGAGTTAGCATTGCCTGCAAAACACTTTATGCATGTTATCATCACCATTTTTTTTCTTTTTTAAGTAGCTTTTTATTTTCAAAATACATGCAATGATGGTTTTTAACATTTACCTTTTTAAAAATATATTTTATTAATTTTATTATTATAATTTTTGACAGTACATATGCATGGGTAATTTTTTACAACATTATCCCTTGTATTCACTTCTGTTCCCAATTTTCCCCTCCTTCCCTCCACCTCCTCCCCTAGATGGCAGGCAGTCCCATACATGTTAAATGTGTTATAGTATATCCTAGATACAATATATATCATCATCATTTTTATTATCATTATCTTAAACTTCTCCCTTCCACATGTTCCATGCTCCAGCCAAACAGAATTAACTAAATATATGCTTCCATATGGCCTTTCCTTATGCCATTACCTATGTGTAGAAAACCCTCCCACCACATTTCTACCTATTAAAGTCCTACTCATTTGCCATTTGGTAAATGCCAAAGCCAAATGTCACCTTCTCCATGAAGCATTTCCTTCTCGCCTCCACATTGACATGAGTTATCCTTCTACAGAACTTTTTCAATAATATTTTATTTTCCAAATACATGTAAAAATAGTTTTCAATATTCATTTTTATAAGACTGTGTTCCAAATTTTCTTCTTCCTTCCCTCCTTTAACTCCTCCCTTCTCAAGACAGCAAGCAATCCAATATAAGTTTAATATGTGCAATTATTTTAAACACATTTCCATATTTTATTACATTCATATACCATAATTTATTCAGTCAAGCCATTTCTCAATTTCCAGTTCCTTGCCACTACAAAAAGGCTACTACAAATGTTTTTGCACATGTGGGTCCTTTTCCCTCTTTTATGATGATTTTGGAATACAGATCCAATAGTGAGACTACTGGATCAAAGGGTATACATAGTTTTATTGCCTTTGGACATAATTCCAAATTGTTCTCCAGAATGGTTGGATCTTGCATTGGATTTCTAATCAATAATGATTTAAAACATTTTTTCACATGACTAGAAATAGTTTTAATTTCTTTATCTGAAAATTGTCTTTTCATATCCCTTGACCATTTATCAATTATTGAATAGCTTGTATTCTTTATAAATTTGAGTTAGTTCTCTATATATTTTAGCAATGAGACCTTTATCAGAAGCACTATTTATAAAAAATTTTCCCCAGATTTCTGCTTCTCTTCTAATTGTGGCTGCATTTGTTTTGTTTGTGCAAAACCTTTCTAATTTAGTGTAATCAAAATTATCTATTTTGCATTTCATAATTTTCTCTAATTCTTTTGTGGTTACAAATTCCTCTCTTCTCCATAGATCTGAGAGGCTCTCCCTAGCTCTTCTAATTTGCTTTATGTCTAAATCATGAACCCATTTTAACTTTATCTTGGTATAGGGTTTTAGATATTGATCAATGCCTAATTTCTGTCATACTATTTTCCAATTTTCCCAGCAATTTGTGTCATATGGTAAGTCTTATCCCAGAAGCTGGAGCCTTTGGGTTTATCAAACACTAGATTATTGTAGTCATTGTCTATTATTGTATCTTGTGAATCTAACCTATTCCACTGATCCACTCTTATTTCTTAGCTAGTACAAATGTTTTTGATGACTGCTACTTTATAATATCATTGTAGGCCTTTGCATTTTTTCCCCATCAATTCTCTTGATATTCTTGATCTTTTGTTAGTTTTTCTAGCTTCTAGTAAGAAACTTCTTTAGGTGACCTGAGCTGGAGTAGAACAGACTAGAGCCATAAGACTGCATCAGATGTATCTAGAGGGAGACATCTACTTTTTTTCCTTTGTGGTTTTTAATCTGTAAGGTCTACTTATCAAAGGGAATTGCCCCCTCTGATTTTTGCGAAGACATTTTGTCATCCTTTTCCCATTTTTTCCTTTCCCATTGTCTTTTCTCATAAGTCCCAAGTAACCCTTGATGAAATGTTTGTGTTTGGTCTAAAAGAGATGGTCAAATGACCATTCTTTTTAATAACTTCTTGGCCTTGTTAACAAAATTATTAAATTGCTCCCCCCCCCCAAGAAATAATTTTTGGCAGTTTGATTGGTATGGCACGGAATAAGTAAATTAAAGTATAATTGTCCTTTTTGTCATATTAGCTCAGCCTACCCATGAGTAATTGATATTCTTTCAGTTATTTAAATCTAATTTTATTTGTGTGAAAAGTATTTTGTAATTATGTTCATATAATTCCTTCCTTGGCCTTGGCATGTAGACTCCCAAATATTTTATAATGTCTACAGTTATTTTAAATGAGATTTCTCTTTCAATTTTTTACTGTTGGGCTTTGCTGGTAACATATAGAAATGCTGATGATTTATGTGGTTTTATTTTATATTCTGCAACTTTGCTAAAGTTGTTAATTATTTCTAGTAGTTTTTAATTGATTCTCCAGTTTTCTCTAAATATACCATCATATCATTTGAGAGAAGAGATAATTTTATTTTCTCATTACCTACTCTAATTCCTTCAATTTCTTTTTCTTTTCTTATTACTGAAACTAACATTTCTAGTATAATATTAAATAATGGTGGTGATCTCAACCCTGATCTTATCTACAGAACTTTCACAATATCTTTGTGATGACTCTATTATGCATTTGTTATCTTCTGTCTTTTGGGTTTCTTTCTTTTTCTTTTTTGCTTATTAGGCCTCCTCTGCCAGATTGTTAATGTTTTGATATCAGATTTCGTACATATTTATATCCCTCTCAGACCTAGTATAGTTTACATTATGTGGGCTTAGCAGATGTTTGTTGAATGACAACAAATAAATTAACCTAGGCAGTAGGCCAAAACAGGTCCCCACAGTTGGTCCAAATCAGAAAGGAAAATGTATGTTGTATTTAAAACCAAAGAATCTGGATTCAAATCTCTGCTATTTACTACTAACGTGATTTGAAGAAATCACTTTTTTTCCTTTGAGACTCAGTTTCATCATTGATAAAATTAGGGAATAGACTACATTGTTTCCAGGGTCTCTTTCAGCTCTAAATTCTATTATTCAGGCAAAAACTCTGGCTCAAACATCAGCCATCCCTGTAGATTGGCAAAGAACATCTAATACATACAAAATTTATACTTCTCTAGCACCACACTCTGTATGTTTTCTATCATTCTCTATCATGGCTGTAACTCATCAGAACCTTAGAGGAAGAGTTTGAGGACAAAGTGGTAGCCCTGTTTCCCTATTCCTATTCCTATTCCATAGATCAAGAGCAAGAAAGAAGAAAACCATTCCTTTGTTGTTCTTGGGAGGGAGAGATGTTTGTTTTCATAACCTTAAATTCCAGTTTTGTGTTTCCTGATTCAGATGCTTTTCTAAAACCTCCAGGGGCCTGTTCCCCATACAATGCATAAAGCCTGCCTGAGTAAATAGATTTGTTCTCTTTTAATGATATGAGGCAGGGAGAAAATCCCATATATAGGCCCTCTTGTGTGGTCTCCTCCAGAATTCACAGATGCAGCTGTTAATGGTTCTGTGCACAGATATTTTGGGGCACTTAAGACTCACTTTAACCTATTACTCCTAGACCTCTGTCTTTTGGCCCCAGGACAATGAACACAGAATGCCTTTCATCTATGAACCAGGTGCTTTTTTGGTTAGATTATGAGATTAACCATTTTGCAAAAGAGAAACTGGTCAGTCAATCAATCAACCAACCTATCAACAAATATGCAGATCAGTGGCACAGTAGATAGAATGCAAGGCTTGTTAAAGAAGACTCATCTCTCTGAGTTCAAAGCTGGTCTCAGACACTTCCTAGTTATATGATGCTTTATTTTTCCAAATACATGTAAAGAGATTTTTCAACATTCATTTTTGTAAGACTTTATGTTCTAAATTTTTCACCCTTCCATAACTTTCCCCTCCCCAAGATAGTAAGCAATCTGATGTAGGTTAAATATGTGTAATTCTTTTAAACATATTTCCATATTTGTCATGTTATGTAAGAAAAATCGGACCAAAAAGGGAAAAAAACATGAGAAGGAAAGAAAGAAAACAAACAAAAGATGAAAGTACTATACCTTGATCCACATTCAGTCTCCATAGTTCTCTCTCTGGATCAGTTGGCATTTTCCATTCCAAGTCTATTGGAATTGCCTTGAATCACTGCATTATTGAGAAGAGCTAAGTCTATCACAGTTGATCTTGTTGTTCAGTGACACATTCTTGCAAATAGATAGAGCCTATCTGAAATTCTCTACCATCAATTCCATTAATTTAGTCTCTTAATAAATATCAACCAAATGAGATAATCTTTCTTTGGTCCATTATCCATATATATGTAATTATAGGATTATGTATGTATATGTGTAATTATTGCTATGGTTTTGAAGGTTTTGAAGAAAATCTGAAAAGACTACACTGAGTTAATTGATGCAGTGCATTGTATAGTGGATAGAAAAACCTTGGGATCAAGGTGACATGGGTTCAAGTTTAGTTTTGGCTACATCCTGGCCTTGTAATTTTGAGCAAGTCACAACTTTTCAATGTCCCTATACAAATTTCAAAAACTAAAAGTTTCGGAGCAATTGCTGATCTACATTAGTAAAGAAAGTTTCCTTCCTGGGAATTCCTCTTAACTGTGATATCATATATATGTCAAAAAGTAAACCATAACATTCCTCATAGTGACAGTGCTGAGCCTTCTCTTCTCCCCCTTCTTCTCAGGACAGGATCTTGTCTCCTTTGCCAAGAAAATGGAAGCTATTCATAACAAACTTCCCCTTCTCCATTATTCTTGAATATTATCCCTAGCCTATGTTACCAAGATGATAAAGAGGAAGCCATTCTCTTCACCAAGGCCAGCCATCTACCTATGCCCTTCATCTCAACCTCTCTTGAATCTTCCACACATCTCTGTCCCTCCCCCTTTCCTCCTAGTCTCTCCCTCCCTTTTCCTTCCCCCTGCCTCCCCTTGCCTCCCCCTGTCTCTCTCAAAATCCAATTTCTCAGAAACCTTGAGTAATGAGAAATATTTAAAAGTTAAGTTTCCACAAAATGTAAGTTTCAAGGTAATGTAAGATAATAAGTATATCTAACCAATGAGCTTTCAGAAGGAAAAACTAAACTGACTTGACTGCAGAATTCTTATGGGGGAGGGAGGGAGAGAGGGTGTCTAAGCTACAATCAGCTTAAACCAGTCAGGTCAATGACTAGGAGAAGGCTTTTCTTTATTACTTGCTTAATGAAGCTCATACATAGTATTTTCTTGTGGGAGGAGAAAGGAAGGAAACTTATCTAGAAAAGCTTCTTCTGGCCTCTGTAACAGAGCATTCTCTCTGAGTGGTGTGCACTCTTTTCATGAGAATGGAAAGTTGCATCCTTTAATTTTTTTCTTTTAATAAAACATCAGACTTTGAGTCTGGGGTCTTGTTTCTAATACTTCCCTATTAGATTAAAAAAAAACAAGCTAAGTTATTTTCCATCCTTAAAAACATCTTCATTTGACTCTCCCATCTCTTCAATTTATTATTCTATATCTCATCTGTATTTCACAGCCAATCTCCTAGAAAAACTCATCTCTATACTTATCTCCATTTCCACTTCTCCCATTGCAATCTCACTTCTGATTTAACTCAAATGAAATTTCTCTCTCCAAGGTTACCAATGAAGTTTTTATTACTAAATGCTATGTTTTTTTCTCAGTCTCAATTCTTCTTGACCTCTGTGCAGCATTTGACATAGTTGACCATCTTTTCCTCAGTCTTTCTCCTTCATGTCTTATACTACTCAATGTCCAGTACCAACTGACTATTAGACATCTCCAACTGGATATTCCATAGTCATCCTGGACTCAACATATTCAAAAGGGAACTCATTGTCTTTTCCACATTTCCCTGTCTCTCTCTCTCTCTCTCTCTCTCTCTCTCTCTCTCTCTCTCTCTCTCTCTCTCTCTCTCTCTCTCTCTCTTTCTCTCTCTGTGTGTGTTTTGTTGTTGTTATTGTTGTTTTGGTTTTTTTGCTTTGGTTTGGTTTTTTTGCTGAGGCAATTGGGGTTAAGTTACTTGCCCAGAATCACACAGCTAGGAAGTGTGTCTGAGACCAGATTTGAGCTCCTGTCCTCCTAGCTTTAGGGTTGGTACTCTAGCCATTGCACCACCTAGTTGCCCCCCCCCCCATATCTCTTAAAGTCATTATCACCATCCCTACATTAACAACCTGGATTCACAACATTCCAGTTTTGTCTCCTCCCTCTTTCTCATTATATTCCCCTTTCTAACCATTTGTCAAGTGTCATCAATTCTTTTTTTATTTATATTTTTATTATAGCTTTTTATATATAAAATATATGCATGGGTAATTTTTCAACAATGACCCTTGCAAATAGTTCTGTTCCAACTTTTCCCCTCCTTCCCTCCACCCCCTGGCAGGTAGTAACATACATGTTAAATATGTTAAAGTATATGTTAAATACAATATATGTATACATATTTATAGTTATCTTGTTGCACAAAAAAGATCGGGTTTAGAAAGAAGATAAAAATAACCTGAGAAGAAAAAAAAAAGCAAGCAAACAATAACAGAAAGTTCGAATGTTATGTTGTGGTCCATATTAATTTCCCAGTGTTCTTTCTCTGGGTGTAACTGGTTCTGTTCATTATCGATCAATTAGAGCTCTCATTGGTGAAGAGGGCCACGTCCACCAGAATTGATCATCATGCAGTATTGTTGTTGAAGTATATAATGATCTCCTGATTCTGCTCATTTCACTTAGCATCAGTTCACGTAAGTCTCTCCAGACCTCTCTGTATTCATCCTCCTGGTCATTTCTTATAAAACAATAATATTCCACAACATTCATATACCACAATTTATTCAGCCATTCTCCAATTGGTGGGCATCTCTTCAATTTCCAGTTTCTTGCCACTACAAAAAGGGCTGCCACAAATATTTTTGCACATACCTGTCCCTTTCCCTCCTTTAAGATCTCTTTGGGATATAAGCCCAGTAGAAACACTGCTGGATCAAAGGGTATATACAGTTTGATAACTTTTTGAGCATAGTTCCAAATTGCTCTCCAGAATGGTTGAATCCCTTCACAACTCCACCAACAATGCATCAGTGTTTCTGTTTTCCCACATCCCCTCCAACATTCATCATTATTTGTTCCTGTCATCTTAGCCAATCTGACAGGTGTGTAGTGGTATCTCAGAGTTGTCTTAATTTGCATTTCTCTGATCAACAATGATTTGGAAGGTGTCATCAATTCTACTTTCACATAAGCCATTGCAATGGAATCCTTCCTACTATCCCTGTTTCAACCACTCCTCTTTCCAATTCATTTTCCACAAGCTGCTAAATAATTTTCCTAAAGTAGAAATCTGATCATACTCAAATCGACAATGTGACTCCCTACAGTCTCCAAGTAAAATTAAAAATTCCCAGTTTATTATTTAAATCCATTAACAATTTAGCTTCATTCTCCTTTTGCAAGCTTATTTAATGATTTTTATTCATGCACTTTATCTTCTAATCAACTTGCTCTACCTAATGTGCTCCCAACTCAGAGCTCCATTTCTAGCCTCTGTAAATTTATATAGGCAGTCCCTAATACCTGAAATACACACATTCTAATCTCACCTTTATTTCTTAAAATCTTCAGCTTCCTCCAAGACTCAGTTCACAATCTGTCTCCTAGAGAAGCCTTTCTGAATCACCTGAGCTATGGGTGACTTCTCTCTTCTCAAATGATCATATATGTGCTTATTTGTTTACATGTTCTATTTTTCTATAGAATTTAAGTGCCTCCTAGGAAAATACTATTTTCCATTTTGTCTTTGTATTGCCAGCACTTAGCACAGTGTCTTGCATAAAATAAATGCCAAAGAAATGCTTCCTGGATGGGATTGGATAGCATAGCTTGCTTTACATTATTAGGTGTATTGTAAAAATACTGGCCCAAAAGCCAGGGCTAGTTTTGCTTTTATGGGCTGACTATAAGTAACTTCCTAAGGAAAGATAATCTGATGCCCTTATCAGGCAATTAGTTACTGCCTTCCTTCCCCACAGAGTAATGGTTTTGTCTTACAGATTCTCATTATACCCAATGTTGGAGACAGTAAAAGGACAAGCTTAATTGAAACAAAGTTCATTATAGGTCATTTTTGTTTTCATTTAATTTCATTTAACTTAATTTTATTTTAAAGACTGGGTCTCCCAATCTTGCACAAACTAAGAGTGCTAGAGTTACTCATCATCTCATCTAATTAGAGCTTTGACTTGCTCCACTTACTACATAGGCTGGTTTGCCCCTCCTTAGACAACTTGGTGTCTCCCACTCATCTACCTACCCATATTGAATTTATTGTAGACACTTGATCAGCCTAAGTCACTGCTACTCAGAACTCCTGAATTCAAGAGGTCTGTCAGCATTAGTTTTCCCAACAGTAGTGAATATAGGTGTAGACCATCATGACTACCTTCTCCTTTTTTTAATATTTCAAAAGATCTATGATATTATCAATGTAGAAGATATGAAGGTAAATCTCTCATCCATCACTCATTCAAAACTCTTGTAGTACAAAGCAAGATGTGATCTGTTTTCAGATACAAGAAAGAACATTAGAATGGTAATAAGAAAGACAAATGCCCCCACATTTCTTGAGAGAGCGAAACATCCATGTAGTCCTTTTTAAAAATACTAAATATCAGACCCTGAAATGGTGATAGAGGCATGATGGACAATAAAAATTCCTTGCCCTTGCTGGCTCTAGAGAAATATTTGCTATAAGGAATTACATATTCTAAAAAGCAACTTTCATTGGTTCTGTAAGTCATTTGTATCATATAGATTCTGAGGAAAGATGGATCTATCATAAGTAGAAATTTCCTAACAGTCAGATCTAAGCCTTTTCTATTATTCTTGTCCTATAATTGATGTCCAGTTGTACTAAGGATTTGCAGAGAAATTGAGAGGCAACCTTGGAAAAACATCAAATAGACAATGATGTTTTCAAGGTTCTTATACTAGAAACATAAGACTAGCTGATCTGGCATCTGATTTTCCAGTGATACTTTTTTAAACATAGATAAGATGGTCCCCAGAGAAATGCATGCAGATAATCACTTGGCCCATCCTCTAAATTTTCATAGTTAGGAATTGCTAGACCCATTGTCCATTGTACCATTGTCATAGCCTTCAGAAGCCCATCGTCATGTTCACAATATAATGTGACATAAAGAGAATGTTAGAAGGTATGATGAAGTATAATGAGATAGAAACTTAGAAATGTCATGATCAGATTATGGAAGGCCTTGAGTGACAGGCCGAGGAGCTTGTATTTATACATAATTTATATTTATAGATTCCTGAGAAAGTGATGGGATGAAATAAGAATTTCAGGAAAATTAATTTGAAGATATAATGAAGGATGGATCTGAAGAACCAGAAAATATAGGCACAGAGATCAGTCAATTAGGAGGCTATTGAAGTCAGCCTACATCAAGGGTTCTTAATTTGGGGGGTTCTAGGAATTTTTTTGCAGCTTTGTGATAATCATATTTCCATATAATTGGTTTGCTCTGTGATTCCATGTATTAATTTTGTTCATTTAAAAATAATATTCTAAAAGGATCCACATGTACAAAAATGTGTAGCAGCTCTTTTATAGTAGCAAGTAACTAGAAATTGAGTGGATGCCCATCAACTGGAGAATAGCTGAACAAGTTATGGTATATGAATGTTATGGAATATTATTGTTCTACAAGAAACAGCCAGCAGGATGATTTCAGAAAGGCCTGGGAAGATTTATATGAACTGATGCTAAATGAAATGAGAAGAACCAAGAGAACATTTTATACAGCAACAACAAGATTATACAATAATCGATTCTGTTGGACAGGGCTCTTTTCAACAACTTGGTGATTTAAGCCAATTCCAATGGACTTGTAATGGAGAAAGCCATGTGTACCCAGAGAGAAGACTGTGGGGACTGAATGTGGATCACAAAATAGTTATTTTCACTTTTTGTGGTTGTTTACTTCCTTTTTGCTTCTTTTTTCCCCTTTTTGATCTGATTTTTCTTGTGAATCAAGATAATTATGGAAATATGTATAGAAGAATTACACATATTTAACATATATTGAATTACTTGTCATCTGGGGGAGAGGATAGAGGGAAGAAAGGAAGAATAAATAAATGTTTGGAAAAAAGGTTTTTCAAGGGTAAATGTTTAAAATTAATTTATGCATATATTTTGAAAATAACTTTAAAAATAAAAATAGTATTCTGTGTGGATTTTCACCTTTTTGTTGTTTGCTTGTTATTTCTTGTATTTTTTCCCTTTTGAACTGATTTTCTTGCATTGCATGATGAATATGGAAATATGTTTAGAAGAACTGCATGTTTAAACTACATCACATTACTTGCTGTCTTGGCGGGGAAGAGAGAAAAGAGGGAGAAAAAATTTGGAGCACAAGGTTTTGCAAAAGTGCATGTTGAAAATTCTTTGCATGTATTTGAAAAAATAAAACACTATAAAAATTATCCTGAGAAGGGATCCACATATTTCTTTCTATACATAGCCAAGGGAGTCCATGATATTAAAAAAAAAATCCTGACTTAGAGTGTTTCATGTGAAGACAACCTGTAGAGAGAAGTTGTTGCAAGAATGGAGATACTGTATGTCAAAAAGATCCTTCAAAAGAATAATTCCTCACATTTTTATCATGCCTTATAGTTTGCAAAGTATGTCGTCTATATTCTCTCACTTATTCCTCACACTCTAAGAGATGGGTGTTATTATTATCCTCTAGTTAGTAAACTGAGAAACTGAGGTAAATAGAGGTTAAATTACTTGCCTAAAGTCACACAGATAATAAGAATCAAAGATTTGAAATGTGATGATGTTGTCCCTAGAGTCAACACTGTTTCCATTATATCATTGTGTAGAGTTCCTATGATGTACTAGATGAACACGATCACCTAATATCCAAGTGAAATTTCCTTGAAGGTAGTTATAAAGCCAAAACTAGGGTTCAAGAAGGCCAAAACTGAAACTATAGATTGTGTAGTATTTAATTGTAATAAATAATAATAATAGCATTTATGAAGTGCTTCAAGGCTGACAAAGCACATATCATTGATTTTCACAACAATTTTGGGAAATAGGTACTATTATTATCACCTCCATTTTACAGATGAGGAAACTGAGCCAGATGGCAGTTAACTGATTTGAACCCAGATTTCCAGATTCCATGTGCTATCCACTGTAACACCTAGCTGCACTTGAGCAAAATTAGTACATGGGGAACAAAACTCTGAAAGGGTGGAGGTTAGGGGAGAAGGCAGCAGTTGTGAATAGGAGGAGGAAGAAGGACCAGCAAGATACAATCAAAGATGTTGAAAGGCAAAAGGGAGAGGATAGTACCATGGAAACCAAAGAAAGAGTTTACATGAGGAGGTGGCCAAATGCCAAGAAATGGACTGCTACAATGAATTTCCATCTTGTCTCTTTCTCCGTATGCCCACACACAGCTGGATTCCAGACTTTGATGCTTCATTGTAAATTTGCCCCATTTGTCATTTCTCTCTGTGGTTTTACCACTTAACAGGGCCTCCAATTTGACCCCAAGAGCAAAAATAAAATCAATTTGCGAAGGGAATTGGAACCAAAGAGGTTTCAATTGACCTTTGAAGGGGTTTTAATTTGCTTTATTACCGTCAAATGGTCCTAAGTGAAGAGTCCATTGAGACTGCTTTTATCTCCTAATGCATGCATTAGCTCATCCAGGCTACTTTCTGCAGCCCATATTGCTACATGAGGGAGCTGGGCAGCAGGTGGGGGGTGGAGACAAGGAGGAAGCAGAACTCCAGGGTTCTGTTACTATCTTAACATTTAGCACAGTCTCTGAAGTAGGGCTGGAAGTTACATAGCCTTTGAAGGGCTATGTAACAGAAAACAGAATCATAGAATCTCAGTGTTGAAAGAGACGAAAGACAGGAAAGAGGAAAAGAAAGAAGAAACTGCAGTTGTAATGATCAAGAAACTTGGCCCCAAGGAATAAAAGAAAATGTACCTTACTTCCTTCTTTGAAAAAGAAAAAAGACATAAAACATATATTGTTAGATTTATTAAAAATGTTGGTTAATTTCCCCTCCCAAAATTACCATGTGTATCTCTATTTATCTGTATGTGTGTATGTGTGTGTGTGTATATATATATATATATATATATATATATATATATATATACCTACACATATGTACACGTATACATGTATACATAAAGGAGAGAACCGATTAGGAGTCTCTCCCTCTGGCCCCCACCTTTGGAATATAGGCATTACTAATCTTTCTCTGCTATTTTTCTTCCTCATATGATTTTTCTCTCTGGTTTCTACCCTTAAATCTTCATCCCCACACCCCACTGATGGACAGTTGCTTATTGAGAAAGGTTACATGGCTTACCTTTGTGGCTTACCCAATTCCCTACCAGACAAAAACTACTGTTCAAATTACCTTTTTCTTAAGAAAAAACTGGACTAGTTTTTCTCCACTTTGAGAATTTATAAAATAAAAATCAATAATATGTTCCTTCATTTAACCCCAAAATCCTCAGGAAAAATCTCAGCAACTTAAAACAGAGAATCTAGTCATCAGCTTCCTTCTCATGTATGTGTATATGGGTATGTTTTGGAAGTTCCTGATATGTATATGTATGTGTGTGTATATGTACATACCAAGATCTTCCAGAATCTAGCCTTGTTACCAAAGCAAGCTACATTTCATGTATAAAGTCAGCTTGGTAATACAGATATGAGAAGGAGAGTCAAGACTTACTGAGTCCATATTTCCTACATTTGTGGAGACCTAGATATGAGTTATTCATGAGTTATATTTGGAGATTTGCCCAGATTAAATTCCAGATGACAGCAATGAACCAAGAGGAAAATGACACATTTGGATAGTCTTCAGAATCATACCCAGTCATTGTGAGCCACAAATTACATATTAATAGAATACAGTTTGATATATTAAGAAAAACTCTATAGAGTTAGAAAACATAATTTCAAATATCACTTCTACATTATTTCTGTGTTCTTAAATAAATCATTGAGCCATTCTAGAATTCAGTTTCATAATCTATAAAATGAGTGGGTTGAACTAAATGGCCTCTGAGGTCTTTTTCCAGCTCTATGTCTATAATTATTCCTCTTTTTTCCAAAGGAGAAAATGAAAACTTAAAAATAGCCAGTTATCATTGTATTGGAAAAAACCCCACTGGATTTGGAAACAGACTTAGATCTAGATCCTGGATTTTATAACCCATTGACTACAGGTTCTCAAAGGCCTCTTCAAATTGTCTAAATTTATGATTCTGTGACCTGGGCTAACATTCTAGTCTTTCTATTTACTGTCTGTGGACCTTTGACAATCAGGTAATATTCCTGGGTCTCTGCTTTGTCAACTGTAAAATGCAGGGTTTGAGTTAGATAGTTTCAAAGGTACCTTCCACTTTTAAATGATATATTCCTAATGAAAGCAGCTTACAGTTGGTAAACCAGGATTTGGAATAGGCTTTTTGTTTCATTTTGTTTGGTTCCAAATCCATTCTGCTTTCCATTTTGGTAGTGTTCATTCATAATGAGTTCCTAGGTAGGCTAACAATGACAGAAGAAGCAGGTTTGGGCACATAAGGAGATTTATGATTATTTAATGGAGATACCACAAAGAGGAAAGTACTGGAATCTTCCACATTACATATGATGATGAAGGCATCTAGTTTAGGAAAACAAAAGTAATACCAGACAGAGAACATTCGAATAGCCTACCTTCATCATCCACTGATAAATAAATCCACTACAAAGCCTAATCTTAGCTTATGTGGAGTAACTAGGTAACACAGTGAATAGAGCACTGGGACTAAAACCAGGAAGCTGTGAGTTCAAATCTGGTCTCAGTGACCTTGGAAAAGTCACTTAACTGACATTTGCTTCAGTTCCTTATCTTTAAAATGGGGACATATTAGAGAAGGAAATGGTAAACCACAAAGCCAAGATGGCAGAAAGAAGCTAGGAAATTGTCTTATCTCTCAACCAAGCCTGTAAGTGAATTTGGAGCAACAAAATTTAGAATGAAACAATTTTTCAGCTTAAGATAACTTAGAAGGACTTCAAGAAAGGTCTGCCTCAGTTGGGTAAAGGGGAAACACATCTCAGCACAGAATCCAGGCAAGCCAGGGAGAGAGGCTTTAGCCACAGCATAGTTCGGGAATTATGGACTCTTGGCTGTGGCTCAGCAGGCTAGTGACATAATAGATCAGCTGTGGGGCCTTCAACCCCAGGAAAGAAGGTAACTTGTCAACCTAGGAACCCCAGTTCAACAGACACAACTAGGCTAGGCCACCCCAGCACAGTGAGCAAATTGTAAGCACCTGAAACTTCAATGTGGAAAGCTAATAACCAGGTCCCTAGTCCCCAGCACAAAAAGCTCAGCATACTGCCCTGTCTGCCTTGGAACATAGTTCAGCTTTTTAAAAATGAGGGGAAAAAAACAAACCCAAAAAGAACCTGGTCATAGAAAGCTATTATAGCAACAAGGAAGATCAAAATATAAACTCAGAAGAGGACAGCATTGTCAAAATACCTACATGTGAAGCCTCAAAGAGAAATACAGATTGGTCTCAAGCCCAAAAAAGTCCTTTTGGAAGAATTCAAAAAGGATTTTTTAAATCAGATAAGAGAAATAGAAGAAAAACTGAGACAAGAAATTAGGGTTACATGGGAGAATTATGAAAAAAACCAATAGTTTGGAAAGGGAAGCATAAAAATTAACTGAAGAAAACAACCCCTTAAAAATAGAATTGTTCAAATGGAAAAAGTTAACTGGAAAAAAAATTCCTTGAAAAATTAGAATTGGGCAAGTGGAAGCTAATGACTCTTTGAAACATCAAGAATCAGTCCAACAAAATCAAAAGAATGAAAAAATAGGGGAAAATGTAAAAGAACTCATTGGAAAAACAACTGATCTGAAAAATTGATCCAGGAGAAATTATTTAAGAATTATTGGATTACCATAATTAAAAAAGAATTAATACAACATCTTTCAAGAAATTATCAAGGAAAACTGTGATATTCTAGAACCAGTTAGTAAAATAGTCATTGAAAGAATTTACCAATTACCTCTTGAAAGAGATTCTAATTGACATATTCATAATCAAATTAATAAAAACCATATAATCATCTCAATAGATGCAGAAAAAGCATTTGATAAAATCCAACATCCATTCCTACTAAAAATGCTTGAGAGCATAGGAATAAATGGACTATTCCTTAAAATAATAACGAGCATATATTTAAAACTGTCAGTAAACATCATATGTAATGGCGATAAACTAGAACCTTTCCCTGTAAGATCAGGAGTGAAACAAGGTTGCCCACTATCACCATTACTATTCAATATAGTACTAGAAATGCTAGTCTCGGCAATAAGAGCTGAGAAAGAGATTCAAGGAATTAGAGTAGGAAATGAGGAAATCAAACTATCACTCTTTGCAGATGACATGATGGTATACTTAGAGAACCCCAAAGACTCTGCTAAAAAGCTATTAGAAATAATTCAGAACTTTAGCAAAGTTGCAGGATACAAAATAAATCCACATAAATCCTCAGCATTTTTATACATTACCAATACAATCCAACAGCAAGAGATACAAAGAGAAATTCCATTGAAAATAAGTGTTGATAGTATAAAATATTTGGGAATCTATGTACCAAAGGAAAGTCAGGAATTATATGAGCAAAATTACAAAACACTTGCCACAAAAATAAAGTCAGATTTAAATAATTGGAAAGACATTAAGTGCTCTTGGATAGGTCGAGCAAATATAATTAAGATGACAATACTCCCTAAACTAATCTATTTATTTAGTGCTATACCAACCAGACTCCCAAGAAACTATTTTAATGACCTAGAAAAAATAACAACAAAAATCATATGGAACAACAAAAGGTCAAGAATTTCCAGGGAAGTAATGAAAAAAAAAAATTAAATGAAGGTGGTCTAGCTGTACCTGATCTAGAACTATATTATAAAGCAGCAGTCACAAAAACCATTTGGTATTGGCTAAGAAATAGACTAGTTGATCAGTGGCATAGGTTAGATTCACAGGGCAAGATAGTAAATAAAAATAGCAATCTAGTGTTTGACAAACCCAAAGATCCCAACTTTTGGGATAAGAATTCATTATTTGACAAAAACTGCTGGGAAAACTGGAAATTAGTATGGCAGAAACTAGGCATGGACCCACATTTAACATCGCATACTAAGATAAGATCAAAATGGATCCAAGATTTAGGCATAAAAAATGAAATTATAAATAAATTGGAGGAACATGGGATGATTTATGTAAGGGCCCTTTAAATGGGCTGCGCCACAGCGCATCATTGAGGCCCGGAAGTAATTTCTGTGGATATTAGGACTGCCTTGTAGGTGGGATCCTGTCCATTTTGAGATAGCTTCGTAATGGGTGACTCTCTCGCTGATTGGCTGTGTGTGTGACCTCACAGGCCCTATCCTATGTAAGCCCACTGCAGGCAGCAGTCGCTCTCTTTAACCTGGTGTTCTTCACCCTGGCTTCCTAGCCTGGGTGGCCAAGCCAAGATGGATAGCCAAAAGAGGGAAGGATTTTGGTAGTGAACACGTGGGTCTTCTGACCAAGTGTTCACTAGGGAACCAACAAGTCAGGGCATCAGTCAGGGAATTATGTAAGTATAATAAAGGCTTTTAAGATTACACGTGGCTGTTCTTGAGTGCGCTACCGGTTATTAAGCTATAGATTCAAAAGATTGTGGCCAGAGACCTTTGAAGGCCTCAGAGGAGGCGAGCCGGGTAGAGTTCACACTGCTAAGCACAGTGGTCAAAGGTACTCTGCTGGGTCTAGGACAGACTAGAAATTGTAACTGCCGGGAGAGCACGTTACAGGTTTACCTCTCGGACTTGTGGAGGAGGAAGGAGTTTGTGTCCAAGGGAGAACTAGAGACCATTATTGATCACAAAATAGAAAATTTGATTACACCAAATTAAAAAGTTTCTGCACAAACAAAACTAATGCAAACAAGATTAGAAGGGAAGTAACAAATTGGGAGAACATTTTTATAGTTAAAGGTTCTGATAAAGGCCTCATCTCCAAAATATACAGAGAATTGACTTTAATTTATAAGAAATCAAGCCATTCTCCAATTGATAAATGGTCAAAGGATATGAATAGGCAATTTTCAGACGAAATTAAAATTATTTCCACTCATATGAAAGAGTGTTCCAAATCACTATTGATCAGAGAAATTCAAATTAAGACAACTCTGAGATATCATTACACACCTGTCAGATTGGCTAAAATGACAGAAACAAATAATGATGAATGTTGGAGGGGCTGTGGGAAAACTAGGATACTGATGCATTGTTGGTGGAGTTGTGAAAGAATCCAACCATTCTGGAGAGTAATCTGGAATTATGCCCAAAAAGTTATCAAAATGTGTATACCCTTTGACCCAGCAGTGCTATTACTGGGCTTATATCCCAAGGAAATACTAAAGAAGGGAAAGGGACCTGTATGTGCCAAAATGTTTGTGGCAGCCCTTTTTGTAGTGGCTAGAAACTGGAAAATGAATGGATGTCCATCAATTGGAGAATGATTGGGTAAATTATGGTATATGAATGTTATGGAATATTATTGTTCTGTAAGAAATGACCAACAGGAGGAATACAGAGAGGCTTGGAGAGACTTACATCAATTGATGCTGAGTGAAACGAGCAGAACTAGAGGATCATTATACACTTCAACAATGATACTGTATGAGGATGTATTCTGATGGAAGTGGATATCTTCAACATAGAGAAGATCTAATTCAGTTCCAATTGATCAATGATGGACAGAATCAGCTACACCCAGAGAAGGAACACTGGGAAATGAATGTAAACTGTTAGCATTTTTAGTTTTTCTCCCCAGGTTATTTTTACCTTCCGTATCCAATCCAAGGAATGAAGGAAGGAAGAAGGGAAGCAGAGAGGGAGGATATATGTGTGTATCTATGTATCTGTGTATGTACATGGGTATATGTATATGTATATTTAGATATATGTGGAGGGAATAGTGGGTGTGTAGTGTGAGTACATATATATATATATATATATATGCACATATATATGTTTATGTGTAATACATACATATACATATGTGTAATACACACATATATATATATATATACATGTATCTATGCTTAACTGTGGCCTGCAGGGGAGAGGAAAGGGAGAAAAAAGACAAAGTACACAACAGAGAACAAAAGAAAATCTAAAAGGGAGGAAAGCAAAGATGGGCAGTCATGAATAGAATATATTCTATTATTATATATGCTTTCTTGAAATGGAAATTTAATGTTACACATTTTGAATCCTTTGATGGCACATGACAAAACTTTTTGTCTTTCTTTTTATTTTTTTTCTTATTTTGCATATGTTTAAAATAAATACATTTTTAAAACTATATTATAAGGTGGCAACCATCAAAATTATTTGGTACTTGCTAAAAAATAAAGTGATGGATAAGTGGAATAAGTCAGGTACACAAAACATAATAGTAATAATCTACTGTTTGAATGAGATGAACCAAATCAGTTCCAATAGAACAGTAATGAACTGAACCAGCTACACTCAGAGAAAGAACTCTGGGAGATGACTGTGAACTACTACATAGAATTCCAATCCCTCTATTTTTGTCCGCCTGCATTTTTTATTTCCTTCACAGGTTAATTGTACACTATTTCAAAGTCCGATTCTTTTTGTACAGCAAAATAACTGTTTGGACATGTATACATACATTGTATTTAACTTATACTTTAACATATTTAACATGTATTGGTCAACCTGCCATTTGGGGGAAGGCATGGGGGGAAGGAAGGGAAAGGTTGGAACAAAAGGTTTTGCAATTGTCAATGATGAAAAATTACCTATGCATATATCTTGTAAATAGAAAGCTATAATAAAAAAAATCTACTGTTTGAAAGACCCAAAGACTTTAGTTTCTGGGATAACAATTCACTATTTGACAAGAACTTCTAGGAAAACTGGAAAATAGTATGGCATAGTTATAGATCAACATTTCACATCTCATACCAAGATAAGACTGAAATGGGTACATGATTTAACACCATAAACAAATCAGGAGAACAAGGAATAGTTTATCTGTCAAATCTAGGGAAAAGAAAAGAACAAGAAATAAATAACATTGTGAAATGCAAAATGGATAATTTTGATTACATTCAATTTAAAAGGTTTTGCACAAACAAAATCAATGCAACCAAGATTAGAAGGCAACCATAAACCTGGGAAATGCTTTTTACAATTTCTGACAAAGACCTAATTTCTAAAATATATAGAAAACTGTGTCAAATTTATAAGAACACAAGCCATTTCCCAGCTGATAAATGATCAAAGGTTATAAACAACAGGCAGTTTCCATATAAAGAAAATAAAGCTATCATATAGAGCATATTAAAAAATTCTCTAAATGACTATTGATTGGAGAAATGAAAATTAAAATAACTCTGAGGTACCACAACAGAAAAAGAAAGGAGAAATATTGGTGGATATGTGGAAAAATTGGAACAGTAATGCATTGTTGGTGGAGTTGTGAATTGATCCAACCATTCTAGAGAGAAATTTGGAAATATGTTCAAAGGACTATAAAACTGTGCATACTCTTTGATCCAACAGTGTCACTAATGCATTTGTATCCCAAAGAGATTATGAAAATGGAAAAAGGACCTACATGTACAAAAATATTTATAGCAGTGATTTTTATAGTTGCAAAAAAAAATTGAAAATTGAGGGTATACCTACCAATTGGAGAATGGCTGAACAAGTTGCATGATATGAATGTAATGAAATTCAATTGTTCTATAAGAAATAATGAGCAGATATATTTCAGAAAAGCCTGGAAAGATGTACATGAACTGATTTTGAGTGAAGTGAGCAGAACCTGAATTTTTTTTTAACTTTTTATTGACAGTACATATGCAAGGGTAATTTTTTACAACATTATCCCTTGAACGCACTTCTGTTCCGATTTTTCCCTTCCTTCCCTCCACCCCTTCCCCTAGATGGCAGGAAGTCTCATACATGTTAAATATATTCTAGTATAACCTAGATACAATATATATGTGCAGAACCAAACAATTCTCTTTTTGCACTGGAAGAATTGGATTCAGAAGGTAAAAATAACCTGGGAAGAAATACAGAAATGCAAACAGTTTACACTCATTTCCCAGTGTTCCTTCTCTGGATGTAGCTGATTCTGTCCATCATTGCTCAATTGAAACTGATTTGGATCCTCTCATTGCTGAAGATATTCACTTCCATCAGAATACATCTTCATACAGTATCGTTGTTGAAGTGTATAATGATCTCCTGGTTCTGCTCATTTCACTCAACATCAGTTCATGTAAGTCTTTCCAGGACTTTCTGAAATCATCCTGCTGGTCATTTCTTACAGAACAATAATATTCCATAACATTCATATGCCACAATTTACCCAACCATTCTCCAATTGATGGGCTCCATTCATTCAGAACCAGAATGTTATGTACAGTAACAGCAACCTTGTAGTGTTGTAGTCCAGTTCCTATAGTGAATTAAGAGTGTGAATTTACCAGGGCCAGGCAGAAAGAATCTCAAATATGAATTCTTCAAAGTTTATTGATCAGAGAGACAAATATATTTATCTCAAATGCTCATAGACTTGATACAAAGTATACTCTTTGAAGTTTCTGTAGTTTTCTCTAAACAAGATCTACTGAGATGTAAATGCTTAAGCCCCAGATCTTGGTTAATTAGACTGAGATGCAATAGTTGAGATACACATGAGGGTAAAGTTTGTCATACCATTGTCTCACGTATCTTTCTCCCAAATGCCTTTAGTCTCTATTGTGGATTGTTTTTTCCTGTCCTAAATTCAAAGGTTTGCCTTTAATCCAAGAGTAGTGTTTTTGCTTGAGTCACTAGATTATTAATTTATTTTTTGACAAGCACTCTCTGCTATTTCAATAAAGGAGTTTTGGTGAGCCAAGTTACTGCAAGATTCAAGACCTGGAATGGATTCTTACCCTGGCGCTCTACATTGTGGTATCACAATAATATCATAAATCTATCATAGTTTTTTTATAGCATTACAATGACCAAGATAATTCTAAAAGACTCAAGATGGAAAATGCAATCCACATCCAGAAGAGGAAAAAAAAATCTATCTGAATGTAGATCAAAGAATACTATTTTCACTTTTTGGGGTTTTTTTTTCATAATTTTTCCCTTTGTTCTGATTCTTTTTTCACAACATAACTAAAGTGGAAATATGTTTAACATGATTGTACATGTATAAACTATATCAGATTGCTTGCTATCTTGAGAAGGGAGGAGGGAATGGGGAGAAGGAGAAAAGAGAAAAGCTTGGAACTCAAAATCTTTTATAAAAAATGAATCCTGCTAACTATCTTTATATGTAATTGGGGAAAAATAATTTTAAGTGCAACAACAACAAAAAAAATTAAAAATGGCAAATCATTCCAGCATTTTTGCCAAGAAAATATCATGTGCAAATGATGAAAATATGACTGAATGATTGAACAACAATAAAAAAAATATTAACTTGTCTTTTACTGATTCAAGGTAATTCTTTTACCACTTCTTTAATGATTCTTTATCCTATTCTCCACAATTGTGATTCCAAATATTTCTCAAGCTTTCTGGGATTACATAACACTATGTCCTAGTTCTCTACCTACCAGTCTTACTACTCCTTTTCAGACTCCCTTCATTGTTTCACCATCCATATCATGCCTACTAACTTTAGGTGTGTACTCCCCACCCCCTGCTCTTTTCTGAATCATCTTCTCTTCTCCCACCTCACTCACAAATTTGATGAACTCTCCTAGGTTCAATAACTGTTCTATGTAAATAACTCATTTAACTTCCTTGGGTCTTATTTATCTGTAAAATGAAAGTGTTAAAGTATACAGCCTCTATGTTTCCTTTAGATAAGTAAAGAGAGAAAGAGAGATTGATAGATTTATATAGATCTATGCAAATTATCTATATAAATATATGCATATGTATTCATTACCTCTATGTGTGTGTGTTCTTATGGAACATCCAATATGATTTCAAGAAAGGGATTCAGGCTGTGTGCATGGCAAGTGCACAACTTGACTCTACTCTCTTTGGCTTCAAGATGAATTACAGTTTTCTCCTGACTTTTCTTTCCCAGAAGCTCACAAAAACCCAGTGTCAGTAATCAGAGAAATGACCATCTAATAAACTCTGGAATAATATCTATCCAAATCTCTAGTCTCCTTAACAGCAATATGCTACATATGTATGTACTTACACATGCACATCCCCAACATAATGTAAATTCCTCATGGGCAGACAGGGATGATTTCCCTTTTGTCTCACCCTGCAGTGTCTGGAATGGAGTAATGCCTTAATCCATGTTTGTTGATTAATTGATATCACAGTCCCTGGCACAGTAGTTACCTGATAAATATTTGCTTAACTGGATGGAAATGGTTAATGGATCAAATCAAGGCCAGTCTGAAATTTCATCCCCAACCTTAATCTTCCTGAAAAGAGAAATTTTATTCTTGGTTAGGAATGGATAGTTATAACATGTTTGTATATAAGGTAGGATTCATAAAAGGATAGAAGTTATTTCATTAATAGAACAGAACTTAAAAAGAAAAATTAATTTCACCCCTTCGTTGTATTTACCTTTTCAGATCAAACATTTCAGACCAACAATGTTAACCTTACTCAAGACAATTACTTATTTGGAAATGCTTCTCCTTTGAGTCTCAGCTTTCTCACTTATCAGACAGGGATAATGACATCTGCTTTGCCTACCTTAGTGGAGCTATTCTAAGACTAAAATGAGCTAATGTGTCATTGAGAATGAGAATCCATGTTTCGCCAAAAATTCTATTAATTATAGCCAATGTATTAGTGAATATGTATCAATATAACCATGGAAAAACATTAATTTCTTGATCATATTAACACATTAAACTATGGATAGAGTTTATATTTATATTTAACTATGAAATAATAATATATTAAACTATGAAAATATTAATCAAAATTAAACTATGAAAATATTAATATATTAAACTATGAAAAGTAGAGTCTCAGAGGGAAAGTACTGACACAAGTATAAAATATTATTTACATGACCTTGCATATATATCACTGGATGAATGAATGATCCACTGTGAGAAACAGACTTCCCAAGGCTATGTGTTCTCAAGGATCTCTGTTTGTTAATTTTACTCACTCATTTGATTAATTTCAAAAAGGTCCCTGAGGCCCTTGGGGTATGAGTACAGATAACAGCCTTTAAATGAAATCTGGCAGCTCAAATTTCCCTTCCAGGAAAGCCAGATGGTTACTATATGAATCTTTTTAAACTGAACTCAGCCCCTAGGGCTCTGCAGAACAGCAGCAACTTACAATCCTAGAATTGTACATTCAGAGTTGAAAAAACATTAAAGTCCATCTCTTCCAGCCCCCTCATTTTACATGTCATGGGGGATTATTTTTCGACCTTATCTGAGTTGCTGTCAGGTTGCTGTCAGTTCTATGTTTTGGGTCAGCCACCCACATAAAATCAAGGAGATAAGAATGGTCTGTCATTCAGTCAACAAGCATTTATTAAGTGCTGACTATGTAGCAAACATGTACCAAGAACTGGGAACATAATTTTTCCCCTGATCTTTCATTGCGCTTGATTTGTTCCTTGCTTTGAACAATTATCACATTTGGCATATATTTATAGTTATTTATGTATACAGTTTATCTCTCTTATTAGATTTGTGAGCTCCAAGAGGACAGAAATTTTATCTCATAGAATCAATCACTGGGTTTCAGCAGGAAGGAACTTCAGAAGTCATCTAATTCAACCTAATTCTGGGAGGATGGAGGGAAAGCTTTTCAATTTCCCCTACAAGTGATCATCCAGCCTTTCCTGGATAAATGCTACATTCTATAAAATTTTCATAGAGTCATTGCCCTTCTCTCCCTCCTTTCTAGTGATCTGTCTACAGATATGAATTGAAGGTTTTACCCAATAAAATTTCAACTTTAAAGCCCCATTTCTAGGAGTCTGTCTATAGGTGTGTGAATTGAGAAAATTTACCTATTGAGAATTCAACTTTAAGGCCCCTCCACTCATTAGTGTACCCCACCTGCTTTCTGATCGTACTATATTTCAGTGAATTTGGGTCATGAGACCTTGTCATAAAGGAACAAACTCTCCACAGAAGCAAACACATATGCTTAGTTACCACCAACAATTATTTTTCTTTTAAGCATCAAATAAATCAACAAATATATAATATATATATTATATTACCTAGCATGAGATGTAGCATAGTATAGTGAACAAAACACTGGTCAAGAAGGTACAAATCTAAATTCTACCTATGACCACATCATTTATGTGATACTAGGCAAATTACTTAACCTCTCAGTGCCCACCAAGACAACTTTCTCAAGCTATAAATTTCCTATAATTTTCTCGTCTGGAGCTCCATACATCAATAAAATCACAAAACTGAATCAAAACAAAACAAAACCTTACCACATAGTAAAAATGAGAGCTCCTTACCAATAGACTTTGGGATTTGGGTTATAATATGTAGCTATTAGTCCCTTGCTCTCATAAATCCAAGAAATTTTCCAGACATGAAATCAAACCAAATCTAGAAGTTCTAGGGCCTGGAGAGACTTACATGAACTGATGCTAAGTGAAGTGAGTAAAATCAAGAAAATATTGTACACAGCAACAAGATTATACTGATAGACTTGGCTCTTTTCAACAATGAAATTATTCAGGCTAATTCCAATAGACTTGTAACAGAGAGGATCACCTGCATCCAGAAAGAGAACTATAAGGACTGAATATGGATCACCTCATAGTATTTTCATTTTTGTGTTGTTGTTTGCTTGCTTTTTTCCTCATTTTTTTCCTTTTTGATCAGATTTTTCATATATGACATATAAATATGGAAATAAGTATAGAAGAAGTATACATGTTTAACCTATATTGGCTTAGTTGGTATCTAGGGGAGGACGGTGGGGGAAAAGGAGAGAGAAAAATTTGGAACATAAGCTTTTTCAAGAATGAATGTTGAAAACTAACTTTGCATGTATTTTGAAAATAAAAATCTGTTATTTAAAAAAAAATTTGAAAAGAAGTTCTGGGAAATATGTGATGTTAGTCCTCTCTTAAGTGGACACAAGAATGTTAACAACCCAGTTCCATGGGTGAATTGGCTCCATAATTCTAGCAGGACTGGTCCTCAGTTGTCAGTGTAAAAACTGGAAGGACTATGGACCTGGAAGTCATTGCATGGAAAAGCCAGATGGACTTAAGAGAAGATCGAAGCTTTTTTTGGTCTTGAAAGTTTTATCATGGATAGGGATCTATGATATCTGCCTTACAAAAGTAGCTAGGTGTGTAGTAGAAAGACTACAATGCCTGAAGTTAGGAAGACCTGAATTCAAATCTGATCTCAGCTACTTAATAACTGTGTTATCATGGACAAGTCAGGGGATTTCTGAACCTCTAAACTCTATTTTGCTTCAGTTTCTTCAACTGCAAAATAGAAATCTTAATAGCACCTATCTCCCAATGTTGCTGGGAGCATCAAATGAGATACTATTTTTAAGCACTTAGAACAATTTCTGGCATATAATAGATAGTTAATAAATACTTGTTTTCTTTCTTGATTGCTTGCTTCCTTATTTTCTCCCTTC
Organism: Sminthopsis crassicaudata; assembly: GCF_048593235.1. Lineage (NCBI taxonomy): Eukaryota > Metazoa > Chordata > Mammalia > Dasyuromorphia > Dasyuridae > Sminthopsis > Sminthopsis crassicaudata. The sequence goes on from NC_133619.1 coordinate 224,765,196, forward strand.
TTTCTTTCTTTTGATAACTCTGAAAAAATAAAATATCAAAGAACTCACAGAGATTATTGGCAATAAGTATTCTTTATTTCATTGGTGGAAGGAAAAAACTAAATACATGTGCTATTCTAGGATGGAAGAGACCCCAGGCATATAGATGTGGCAAGATAAAGAATCAAACAGTAGGAGGAGCAAAATCAAAATGACAGAGAGAAGGCAGCAACTCTCTTGAATTCTGCCTAAAATCCCTCTGAGTTCTTTTAAATAATGCCACAAAACAATTCCTGGAGCAGCAGAACCCACAAAAAAAAATGTGATATAATTTCCCAACCAAAGACAACTTAGAAGACCAGCAGAAAAGTATTGATGCACTTGGGTAAGTATGCAAGTTGACCCAACACACATCCAGATCCAACAAACCAAGAATAGGTCTTGGACCCACTGATTCAGCAGAGGCAACAGCAGCTTCCAGAGCTCTGGGAAGGTAAAGGGATCAGAAGAAGATTACAGCAATCTATTTGCTAGCACTGAGACAGATTGGTTGCTTTGCCCCTACTCTGATCCAGGTCACAGTCTTGGGAGGTAGAAAGAGCAAGGAGTCCCAGAAGCATTAGTACATCAAAGCTTATAGATAGAATGGAGCAGTGATCCTCCTCACAGTCCCAGAGCAGAAAAAGAGTGCTTGTGGTCACTCACAGATCAGAGCACTGTCCAGGACAGTAGTAAAAACATACTTCTCCTGAGTTCATACCACCTTGGAAGAACTGAAAACTTCCAGGACCCTAGAAATAGATCTGTAAACAGCTGCATAGAACCCCTGAAGCTTGGGACAGTGCATCCTCCACCCTGGAAGCAGAGCCCTACTGTAACAAAGAATTAAAAATCAAGAAAGAGATTAGGAAAAAGAGCAAGCAATAGGAAAAAATGTCCGGTCACATTCAGAAGATAAAAAAAGTCAAACCTCCTACATGCAAAGCCTCCAAGAAAAATTATAAATTTGTCTCAAGTTATGGAAGAGCTCAAAAAGAATTTTGAAAATCAAATAAGAGAAGTAGAGGGAAAATGGGAAGAGAAATAGAACTGATGCAAGGAAAATCATGGGAAAAAAGAGTCAACAATGTGATAAAGGAAGCATGAAAAGATACTGAAGAAAATAACACCTTAAAACCAGATAAGGCCAAATGGCAAAAAAGAGATACAAAAGTTCACTGAAGAAAATAATTCCTTAAAAATTAGAATTGAGCACATGGAAACTAATGGCTTTGTAAGAATTCATAAAACAATAAAACAAAAACAAAAGAATGAAAAACAAACTAAAGACCATGAAATATCTCACTGGAAAAACAATTGTCCTGGAAAACAGATCGAAGAGAGATAATTTAAAAATTAACCTAGACATCATCTTTCAAGAAATTATCAAGGAATACTATCCTGAAGTTCTATAAACAGACGGTAAACTAGAAATAGAAAAAAAAGAATCTATCAATCACCTCCTGAAAGAGATACCAAAATGAAAACTCCCAGGAATATTATGCCACATTTCAGTGCTCCCAAGTCAAGGAGAAAATATTGCAAGCAGTCAGAAAGAAACAATTCAAATACTATGGAGCCACAGTCTAGAAAATATAAGATTTAATGTTACTACATTTAAAAAAAAAATAGGGGATTTAGAATATGATATTCTGAGAGCAAAGGAGCTACAATTACAATCAAGAATCAGTTACTCAGCAAAAACGAGTATAATTCTTTAGAAGGAAAAATATATATTCAGTGAAATAGAGGACTTTTAAACATTCTTGATTAAAAAGCCAGAGCTGAACAGAAAATTTGACTTTCAAATACAAGACTCAAGAAAAGCATAAAAAGGTAAACAGGAAAGGGAAACCATAAGGGACTTAATAAGGTTAACCTGTTTATACTCCTATATGAGAAAATGACATATGTAGCTCATAACTTTCTCATAATTAGAGCAGGTTAAGAGTATATATAGACAGATGGCACAAGTGTGAATTGAATATGAAGAGATAAAAAAAAACAAATATAAAGGATGAGAGAGGAAGAAATGGAAAGGAAGAGATAGAATGGGGTAAATTATCTCACATAAAAAAGGCAAGAAAAAATTTTTACAGTGAAGAAAAAAGTGGGGGCGGAAATGAACCTTATTCTCATCAGTATTGGCTCAAAGATGGAATAATATGCACTCTCAACTGAGTATCCTATTGGAAAGTAGGATGGTAAGGAATAAGAAAGTAGGAAGGTAATAGAAGAGAGGGCATATTGGGAGAGATAATTAAAAGCAAAACACTTTTGAGGAGGGACAGAATGAAAGCAAAGAGAAAATAGAATAAACGGGAGGAAATGGTATGGAGGGAAATACTGTTAGAAATAGTAACTGTGAAAAAGATTTTGAGGCAAGTTTCTATGATAAAGGCCTCCTTTCTCAAACATATGGAGAAATGAATCAACTTTATAAAAATGAGCCATTCCCCAACTGATAAATGATTTTTTAAAAGATATCAGTAGTCTTCAGATGAAATAATTAAAGCTATCTATAGTCATATGAAAAATGTTCTGGAGGCAGCTAGGTGGCACAGTGGATAGAGCATCAGCCCTGAAGTCAGGAGGACAAGTTCAAATCTGGCCTCAGACACTTAATACTTCCTAGCTGTGTGAACTTGGGCAAGTCACTTAACCCTAATTGCCTCAACAATAACAACAACAACCACCAAAAAAAAAAAACTGTTCTAACTCATATAAGTGGAGAAATAAAAATTAAAACAATACCTCATACCTATTATACTGGCTAGTAGGACATAAAAGGGAAATGAGAAATGTTGGGGATATGGGCAGAAAATAAGCTATTAATGTACTGTTAGAGGAGTTATAAACTGATTCAACCATTCTTTTTTAAAATTTATTTTACTTGAAAAGAAACAATAAGAAAAACATAAAAGTAATACAAAACAAAAATAAAGCAAAACAAAAGAGAACATTATCATGTGCCCAATAAAACATCAGTGAGGATTCAAAATATATAACCAAAAATTACCAGATCAAGAAAGTATTTTATATATATATTAGTAGAAGAAATTATATTCATGAATATCCATTTTTTTCTTTACTTCTTTGTAAATTGATCTTTGGTTCTCTGCTGTGCACCTTATTTAATTTAATCTTTACAAGCTACAGTTAAGAAAATTTATATTTATGTATACATATGTAGATATATCCATACATACACCCCCCACATATATACACATGTCTTTCCTATCCCTACTAACTCTTTACTTAAATTCTGCTCCATAACTTGCCTTACTATTACTGAACCTCCCCTCATCCAAGGATCCCTTCCTTGTCTTCTTCCCTCATCTTTTGCTTCCCCATCTGCCCGTCATTCCCTCCTTATTTCTTTATGGATTTTGGAGAGTGCTCTACCCTTCATGGGTATATATATATATATATATATATATATATATATATATATATATATATATATATATATATGTAGTGTTGCCTATGGAACACATTCCTCATGTAAGTTTTTAGAACTAGTTCTCCTATCCCCATCTAATCCTTCTGTATCTATTCTTCCTCTACACCTCATTTGTATGACATGATTACTATTTTTACCTTAACTGCCAATCTTTCTTTTGAGCTACTCTGTTGTTGAAGTGAATCTTAAACACATAGTATACATTTTCCATTAAAAAAAAAAAAGATAAACAATTTGTCCATGTTTAAACAGTTTATCCATGTTGAGCCTTTAAACTGACCTTTGATGTTAGCTCTTTCTTGTTAAATTTTCTTTTAACTTCAGGTTTGAATGATAGTCATGAAAATCTGCAAGTTCATTGAAAGTCCATTTTTTCTCATTCAAAATTGTAGGTAATTTTGCTGAATGTGATATTTTTTGGCCACAGGCCTAATTCTTTTGATTGTCAGTAAATATGATTCTAGGACCAATGGGTTTTTTTATTGTAGCTGCTGCTAAGTCTCCTACAATTCTAATTGTAGCTCCAGTGTATTTGAATTGTCTTTTTCTTACTTCTTGCAAAATTTTCTCTTTGATCTGGGAGTTTCAAATTTGGCAATAATATTCTTGTGTAGATTATATGATGATCAATTCTGATGGACATGACTCTTTCCGACAATGAGATAATTGAGGTCAGTTTCAATGATCTTGTGATGAAGTTCTGTAGGAACATAGCATTTTCACTCTTTTTGTTGTTGTTGGCTTGCATTTTGTTTTCTTTCTCATTTTTTTCCCTTTTTGATCTGATTTTTTTGTGTGTAGCAAGATTATTGTATAAATATATATACATATATTGGATTTAACAAATATTTTAACATTTTTAACATATATTGGATTACTTGCCAATTAAGGGAGGAAGTGGGGAAAAAGAGGGAAAAATTTGGAGCACAAATAAATTTTAAAATAAAATAAAGATCTTTTCCCCCTGCCCTGCCCCCAATAAAGCAGTGTGGTTAATGGCAGCAGCAAGGTATGACAATAGTAATAAGATGTAACAGCAGCAATGTGGGAAGTGTGCCTATTGGCAAAATGTCTATTCCTAGCAGAACTTCATGATTGGGATATGATTGCTGCAGATGCTTGCCCAAGCTCTGGGAATACCCAGGGCTACTTTGAGCCAGTTCTGTGATTTAGCTACAGCAGATTTCATCTAGAGAGTGAGCACAAAGAATTGTTGTTATGCCAAACTCAATTCACAGCTTGCTTGTTAGATGTTAGCTCTGGAAAATAAGGTATCTCCTATTAATAAGAAAAGAGAGGAGTAAAAAGTGTGGACTTAAACTCTGAATCCTTATACCTTTCACCTTCCCTCCCTTCTTTTATCCATTCTTCTTTCTTTCTTCCCTCCATCCTTCCTTCCTTTCTTCCCATAGTTAACCCATCATAGAGCAGGGTTAGTGAACTCAGCAACTGCCCTAGCAAGAAGAAGCCTTCCCTTACTAGGGCATGACTCTCTCTGACCATAACATGGTATCCCTCTCTTGGCAAAACTGTCATATCACTTCCTATTCCCAATTTCTCTTATTCCACAGCCCCTAATGATCCTTGCAGGGCCATTATTATCCTTTCACTTGTTATTCCTAACCTTTGCTCCTAATTATACCCTGTTATGACAAGCTGAACAATTCTACTCCCTCTTCCATGTGACATCCCTTCAAATACTTGAATGCAGAAAAGATATCCAACCTTTATATTCCTATTCCTCACCATGACTTCAACACCAAAAGCTTAAGAATGTTTTAATAAAGGAATAAATAGTATGATTGATTTTTAAAATGATAATACTACATAGAGATCCACTGAGAACATTTTCTGTTCTTATATTCCCTGGAATAGGTTTGATTCAGGAGAAGCCTAAATATTCCCCAGTAGCAATTTTGTAGAAGTTTGTTATAATTCACTCCAATGACTGGGATTATGTCCTTGAGAAAGTGCTTGGATGGTGTCTATGGTATGGATCTCTTTACTTATGCCCTTATCTTGGTGCATTTTGCAGCTCTCAGGTCCATCTTCTGGAATTGTTCCATTATTTCCCATTCCTGCTACCCCCAGAACTATCTCCTGTTTTAGTGAAGTTTCTTTTTTAAGTGAAGTTTCCTGGCATCAAGGGATATTTTTCAGAACGTAGAACCTTTGAACTAACTGACAATTTATGATTTACTCAGCATTTTTCTTTCCTAACCCTAAATTGTCAAAATAGAAGTCTCTTCCACTGAGTATGATCATGATATCTATAGCACAATAGTATTCTAACATAATCACATATCACAATTTGTTCAGCCAAACCCCAATTGATCGGCATCCCCTCATTTTCCAATTCTTTGCCACCATAAAAGAGCTTTTTAATGTGATGGTTTCTTCCAAGGCTCAAATCACCAGGATAGGCTCATTTTCCTCAAATAAAACATTTCCTCCTATTCTGGAATTTTGCTTCTGCCCTGTCTTGGAGAAAAATATTTGTGACTAATGCTACATAGTTCATAAAGTTCCCATCAGACTCTGGTATCTTTCCAATATCCCCAGAATAAGCTTGAACAATTATCCTCAAGGTAGTATTGAGGGGCTAGCAAGAATATGCCAGTTTATTCACAAAGTACTGGATAGCATATTAAGTAACAATTCAGGAGACCAGACTATGTACCATTACAATACAAGTACCTGCTATTAGTCCCTAATCTGATTCTATTCAATGACAAGAATCAGTTTCGGAGTCTCACTTTTGTTCTGGAAGTTACAGAACTCCATTCTAGTAACTGAAGAAAAATAGGGAATTTCCAAAAACTTCATGTTTCTTGGAAAGTAGATAATCTATATCCCAGCTCCAGCTCCTTTGGAATGAATAAATCAATTCACTATGTAAGGGACAGGAATTATTGTGTAAGTTATCCAATAGAATCACCTCTGAGCCCTTATTCAACCACAAAACTCTGTATTTCATGGAATTTTGATTATGTGATTTTGGCATAATGGAGTTATCTGCCCAAAGAAACAGACAAAATACACTTAGATACAATTGTTTTACTTTTGGCATAGACTCAATAAGGACAATAAAACAATACATTTGTAGCCAAATATCTTCTAAAGTTTCTCTCAGGGAAGTCACAAATGATACATATGCTCCTAGAAATGTAGGAAAGAAGAAACACACATTTATTAAGCACCGACCAAGTGCCAGATACTGTACTAATTGCTTTACAAATATGTCATTTGATCCTCATGACAATCTTAGGCAATAAGATTCTCATTTTACAGCTGAGGAAAATGAGGCTGAGGTTAATTTAACTACCCACTGACACATAACCATTAAGCATCTGAAGGTGGATTTGGACTCAGACCCAGCATTCAATATACTGCAACACTTAGCCCTCTCCTGAGTGCAGGGAAAAGCACAAAAACAAACAATGCAAGTTTGCAGTTTACTGAAGACAAAAAAGAGAATTCCCAAGCTCTCCATGGTCCTCAGAGAGTATTAGAAGTGATATTGGATGCACACATCCAGAAGGAACTTGGGATCAGAAACCTCTTACAGAATAAGGCTTAGACTCCAGTTTTGAGTCTAGAAGTCTTGAGAGTTCTGAATTTCCATCCAGGGTTCTTCAGAAGCAGAGCCTTCCAACTTCTTTTCATGCTGTCCTGTAGCTAGCTGACCTTCCTTGAGACTTCAAGTCAGCAGCATCTCTTTCCTAGGTCCATTTCACATACTTCCTATTGCAGATTTCCTCTTAGTCCCTCCATGCCCATGTCTCTTCACTCTAAATAACAGAGTTACTACAATAACAATATTAATGAACATTTCTATAGTTCTTTAAAGTTTGCAAAGTCCTTTACCTATATTATTGCATTTGAGCCTCATGGCACTCTGTGAATTGAGAACTATAGTATCACTTCTCCCATTTTATAGATGAAGAAACTGAGGCTCATATTGGGGAAATAGACTTATCCATGAATACAAAGCTAATCAGGATCAAAAAGAGGATTTGAACCCAACTCTTCCTGGCTTCTTATCTAACAGTATCAATTGCATCATATTGCCTCTATATAAGGGGAAAGATATTGCTCTAGTGTAACTCTTTGAAAGAATCATGGATTTACAGATCTAAAGAGCTCTAAGTCAGCAGTTCTTAATTTTGTTGACATCAAGACTCCTTTACAATCTCAAAAATTATTGAGGCCCTCCCCAAGAACTTTTGTTTATATAATTTACATCCATCTATATTTGCCATATTTGAAATAAAAACATTTTATATTAAAAATATTTTTAACCTCATAGACTCCTCTCCCAAAAAGTTTCACAGTCCCCTATGGATCCTCTGACCACACTTTGAGAACCATTATTTCAGGCCTAGGTAAGGTAAGTCTTGAAATGTAAGAGGCCCACAGAAGTAGAGGCAGCTTGGACTGAAATGCAAGGAAATCTCCAGTTTAGACACATCAAATAACACGTTAAATAACAGTATTAAATCTTTTAAGAGCCTGAACTCAGAAAATCTCTGGTACTCCTTAATATTAATGATTAATGAATAGGTAAACAATATTATCCAACCACTAATTCCCATGTCAGAGGGCCAGCTCAGCCTTAATGTTTGCACTCTGCTAACTCCTTAGTCCTCTTTTCCAAAGGCTTAACAGACTTCAGCTCAGTAATATTTTCATTGCCATTAAATAAGTGGAGAATGTACTGACCTACTTAAATCATGAAAAATAAAATGGAGAATAAGAAAGGACCTTAGAGTTTTGTCCAAGGTCACTCAATATGCCAATGGTAAAAGGGGGACAAAAGACTGATTTCCTGATCTAAAATATGAGATACTTTCTTCTCTATCAAGGATAACTATAAAAGTATAGCTCTAGAAATTTAAGCTAGTATTCATACTAGCATTAACCCAATAATAAGCTAATATTCAACTGGAATAGAGATTTTTTAAAATTTTAATGCAATTAGAATGTTTAATATATATTGGATTACCTGCTATCTAGGGGAGGGGATGGTGAGAAGGGGGAAATTGGAACACAAGGTTTTGCAAGGGTTAATGTTGAAAAATTATCCATGCATATCTTTTGAAAATTAAAAAGTTTTAATACAAAATTTTAATGCAAAACATATTGCCTACTTAGCTTCAAATTGGGCTTAAATGACTTGCCCAGGATCATACAGATAAGTTTTAAGGTTCTGGGGCTGGATTTGAACTCAGGTGCTCCTAACTCCAGGGGTAGGGTTCTATCTACTCTACCACTGCCCTGTAGACAGATTTCTGAGCCTAGAATAAGAAAACCAGAATTCAAATACTCTAGATACATAATAGCTATGTGACCTTAAACAAGTCATTTCTTTGTTTTCTTTCTTTAAAAAAAATTTTCCCTTAGTTACATGAAAAGAAATTTAAAATTCATTTTATTTTGAATAACATCTTATTTTTTCAATTACATGTAGACAATTTTTACATTCATTTTTCAAAATAAAATTCTGAATTCCAAATTTTCTCCCTTCCTCCCTCCTCTCTCTTCTCCCAAAGACAGTAAGCAATATGATATAAATTATATATTATGTTCTAAAAATTGAGTTCTAAATTTTCTCTCTCCCTCCCTCATCTACCCCTTTTATGAAATAGTGTATTATTTAGTGTAACATGTTCAATCATGAAAAAGATATTACCAAATTAGTCATGTTGTAAAAGAAGACATAGGCCCAAAGGGAGGAAAAAACACCAAAAAATTCTATTTGTATTCAGGCTCCATCAGCTCTTTTTTTGGAAGTGATAGCATTTTTCATCATGAGCTCTGTAGAATTGTCTGGGATTGTTATATTACTTAAAATAACGAAATCATTCAGAGTTGATCATCTTACACTGTTGCTGTTCACTGAGTCCAATGTTCTCCTGATTCTGCTCACTTCATTTTGTACCAGTTCATATAAGTCTTTCCAGTTTTTTGGAAATTCACCTGCTCATCATTTTTATTGCACAGTAATATTCCATTACAATCACATACCACAACTTGTTCAGCCATTCCCTCAATTTCCAATTCTTTAAGAAAGTCATTTAACCTCTTTTTGCCTCAGTTCCCTCAATTGTAAAATGACAACATCTATTTCACAGGATAGTTGTGAGGATCAAATTTTTAAAAATTTGTAAAATAATTAGCATAATGCCAGACACATCTTTGGCATTTTATACATTCTTAATCCCTCTTATCCCTCTTCATCTTATTCCTCTCAGAACAAAACTGGTTTGTTTTCAGAGCCACATTATATACCTTCTCTGACTCTTAGTCACTAAAGTCAATTGCTCCATAAAGGACAATGTAAAATGAAAGCTCATTTTAACTAGGGAACATTTTATTATTTGTACTTATATCCTCAGTGCTTGGCACCTAATAGGTGTTTGACAGAAGTGATCTTTCTGTACTATCCTACTATCTTGTTCACACTTTTCTTGTAGCAATTATCATTTTCCTAATCTTAAAGTTATTTATGAGGCAGTTACTATAGTTTTTATTAAGAAATATAAAACAAGATTCCTTAAAACAAGATCATTAAGAACTAAATTGATCTAATCCTTCTGGACAATAATTTAGAGTTATTCAAGAAAAATTAACCAGTGATTCATATCTGTTTAACCAATGGTCCCATTTAACCAAATGGTCTTAAAGAAACAAAAACAAAGATCCATGTATATGAAAATATTCACAATAGCATTTTCTGTGACAACCAAAAAACAGGAATTAAAATAGAGGACAATAGACTGTAGTGGGTAAACAAATTGTCACTTGGAAATGCAAAGGAGTACCATACTATAAGAAATAATAGGTATAAAGAATTCAGGGAAACAAGGGGAAACTAAAGGATATAATTAACCTAGAAAAGACAAAACTTAGAGGTCACAATTATCTGTGAGAGCTTCAACAGTCACTTATCCTTTTTGAGCCTCAGTTTCCTCATCTGGGCCACCAAGATCCAAGATCCCAGGCTTTGCATGTATTAATGCTGAGTAAAGAAAACAGAGATAGGAAAATATTCAGCCATAGAAAGAAAGATTCTCAAAATCTAGCTAAGAAATTAGCCCATCAGGTCATGGCTCTTTTCAACAATGAGATGATTCAAACCAGTTCCAATTGTTCAGTGATGAAGAGAGCCATCTACACCCAGAGAGAGAACTATGGGAACTGAATGTGGACCACAACATAGCATTTACACTCTTTCTGTTGATGTTTGCTTGCATTTTGTTTTCTTTCTCAGCTTTTTTTTCTTTCTTGACCCAATTTTTCTTATGCAGCAAGATTACTGTATAAATATGTACACATATGTTGGATTTAACATATATTTTAACATATTTAACATGTATTGGACTACCTGCCATGTAGGGGAGAGGATGGGAGGAAGAAGGGGAAAATTTGGAACAGAAGGTTTTGCAAGGGTCAATGTTGAAAAATTACCCATGCATATGTTTTGTAAATAAAAAGCTTTAATAAATTTTTTAAAAATAAAAAAAGAAAGAAATTAGCCCATCAGAGTTGTTTCAATAAAGAGAATCTTTATATGTACTTTGTGAAGAAAAAAAGAGTGAGCTTTCAGATGCCCAGGAACTAGGCTCTTTTCCAAAGTTCCTGGAAACTGAGTCTAGTGAGGAGAGCTGGCTATTCAGGCAATAATTAACTTATTCAATAATCAGGACTGTTTTCTACAAGCAAGAGAATAATTTTGTCCATCAGCTATGTGATAATTGGAAATTCATTTAGTGACAATTAAATGAATTTTGTAGCAATCTCTTTATGTTTGATCCTACCTTCCTCAAGAATTGAGAAGAGAATGTGCCCCTGGTTGGAGGGAGGAATGGTATTTTGTTCTGTTTCTGCTATATTTTCTCAATAAACATATTTTTGTAGGAGCTTTTAAAAAGAAAACAAAAAAGGAAAATTTATGGGTTTTTGAAGGATAGATTTGGGGGAAAATGGATAAAAATTACTCCTAATTTTTTATCATGATAAAAGCTTTAATTGAAGAATGCATGTCAAAAATGTTATGAATTCAGTGATAAATAGTATAAAATAAGTAATTGAATCAAAAGGATGATATTGAATATTAAAAGTATTTTAATGTTAAAAGATGTAAGGTTTATGGTATATTATTGCATTTAATTATTTTCTTTCAACCCAATTCATTTCCAAGCCACTGTTCTGTGTTGTACACAGAAATGTCATATACCATCTATAAATGTCACAACACAATAAAAAAAAATAATTTAAGTGGAAACAACATTAAAAGTCTGCTAAACTTATAGTAAATGCAGTTCCAGAGCACACATGCTTTTTCTCTTCATAGTTGAGAGATGGAAGATTTATGAATGCAGAACATTGTGTACTTATTTTGTCAGACACAGTGATCATGTCACTCGGTTTTGCTTTATTGTTTTTCTTTGCCATACAAGAGGAGAGGGATGGAAGGATAGGAAGAAAGAGAAAGATACTAGGGAGGTGATTGTGGTATTTTAAAAAAATAATTAAATATTAGTATTTTTTTAATTTAAATGGGAATATGTTAATTGAAAGAGACACAGAGAGACAGAGATAAAGAAAGGACAAAGTCGAATTAGGTAGACTAAATTATTCAGAAAATTAATCTTTTTGTTCTGGATACTATAAATATAGCAAAAAAATAAACTATCTTAATAACTGGACAGTATCTTAATTTAAAATATATATATATATGTACTTTATTTTTAATTGATGGAATAAAACTAACATTTCCACAACATAATAAAAAAGATGGTTGCACATGAACATGCAAATCTATTATATACCATTTGTTATTCCTTTAAAATATATAATAATATAAATTTCTTTTTCTTCCTTTTCCCTTAGAAATGAATACTATTAGATACAAGTGTGTGTGTGTAAAATAATTCTACACATTCTTCCATTTACCTTTTCTTTCTGTAGATGCAGATAACATCTTCTTTCATATGTTCTTTGTAGTTAATTGGCATATTTATAATAGCCAAAATGTCTTAAACACTCAAAGGTGTTTTTAAAACAACATTACTTTTACTGTATGTAACATTCTACTGGTTCTGCTCATTCTGATCTTCATTATTTCATGCATGTCTATCCATGTTTCTCTAAGATCACTGAACTCATTATTTCTTATAACACTAATATTCTATCACAATCATATACTACAACTTATTCAGCCATTCCCCAATTGATGAGCATCCCCACAATGTCTAGTTCTTTGCCAATACAAAGAGAGATGCTATAAATATTTTTAGAACATACAGATTCTTTTCCTTTCTCCTAATCATCTTTATAAATACTAATATAAATATTATAAATTACTAGTGTTATTGTTGAGTCAAAAGGTATGTGTGATTTTGTAACTTTTGGGGTAGAATTCCAGATTGCTCTCCAAAATGATTGTATCAATTCCCAATTAAACCAACAATGAATTAATGATTCAGCTTTTCACATCCCCTCCAACATTTGTCACTTTTTTTTTCAATCATTTTAACCAATCTGATAGGTCTAAGATGATTTCTCAAAGTTTTAATTTATATTTTCTAATCAATAATGATTTAGAGAAATTTTTCATATGACTAAAAATTGTTTTAATTTTTTTATCTAAAAATCCTTTTGACCATTTATCAATTAGGGAATGAATCATATGCCATCATTTAGAAAATTCCACTTTAACTATAAAACAAAAAGGTTTATTTTTAATACCAATAATTCTCTGGTAATGCCATTATATAGCACTTGAAGACTCAGAACAACAGTTGACATTAAGGGTATAATATGTTAATAACAGTATCTGGCATTTAAGAAATAGTTACAAAATAAGATCTGAAAATAGATAGGGACTGCATTTGTGATTTTTGATTCTGTAGCAGACTCCCGGATAAGGAAACTTCCTTTAACAGTACAGGTTGCATGTTTTCTGTAACTTATAATCTTAGTGTATTTGCCCAGAATGCTGAGAGGTAAGTGTCTGCTAGGAGTAACAAAGATCTTCTCTATATATTATGCCATGATTATTTCTTGATTGAAAAGGATGTTGATCAAAAAAAAAAAAATGCAGTACAAATGAAGGATATGAGTTGGATAGCCCAATGAACTGGTTCCAATGAAATATTAGAAGATCTAAATGAAAAGTCACTTTCAATATATTGAGTAGAACATTTTTGGAGGATTTATAAGAAGATATAGACAAGAATCATACAGGATGGGAAGGCATGGTCATATTTCAATCTATATTATTAAAGGGAAATACCCATGTTGATGAGACCATGGATTCATTGAAATATTCAACCTAAAAATATTGTTTCTAGAAAAAAATGAATCTTTTTTTTCAACCAGTTAATGAAGATCATTAATCTGATCAGCTACTCTCCTTGTCATATTCACAGTTTTCCTGATTGGTATGTCACCACTATGACCCAATGTTTTATTTTTTCTATTCATCTGAGCAGGCAGGGATGTCACCATAACTTATGAAGTGGCCAGGAATTCTGCTTTCGCTCAGCTGAGGTAGAATAGATCTGGAGCTACTAGTGGAATGTTCAAGAATGTCCATATGTTCAGGGGGAGGCTGATACATGGGAATTCTGTTCCCTGTTCATCAGCTCTATAAGAGTTTATTGGGAAAAAAACATTAAATCCTAGATTCCTAAAATTTGGATCTGTTAGCTGAATAGATATATCATCAGCTGACAGGTTCAGGTCAGTAAGTAAAGAGAGATTGTACCCATCCATCCCAGCTTCTTCATCTGACCAATTGGGAGCAACATAGGCAAGAGCTAATGGGAGCAAGTTGGCAGCAGGTTCTTATTTTTATGGCCAATAGCAACTTTGGACAAGAAAAGGAGAAGAGGGAGTTATGCTCCTCATAAACATACGCACTGAGTAATTTCCACTTTCTTTTGGCTTTTGTGCAATATAGCTTTGACCCCTCTGCCTTCCAGGTAAAAGAAAAGAAAAGGAAAGGCCTAAAAAAGAGAGTGCTGCTCTCTGCAGATGCTGCTCATCTCTGAGTATGACTCAGGGACTGATGATGGAGAGAGACAAGCTGGCTAATGGGATGTGAAGTAGAGGGAGGAAAATGGAAAGAGAAGGGGGGAGAGAGAGGACAGCTGAGAGAGGGAGCCTTTCAGACATTCTTAGAGGGATGGAAAGACCCTAATTCTCTGCCAATTGCTCACCAGTGAAAGATCCATCTGGCTTCCTGAATAGGCAGTATACCAATCCTAGAGCAATTTGGCAGCTTTTCAAAATGAGGACAAAAAAGCTCTTAAAAGCATCAGGAGAATATTCAACTAACAGGTCACCTAGTCCTAAGACTGCAGAAGGGGAATTAGCATGAGTGAAATCAGCCTTGGGCCTTTTCATTAAACCCATTTAACATTACCCAATATCTGGGAAAGTAGGACCAGCCTTTGACTGAGTAATCTGAGTGGGAAGCTATGTACCTGGGTGTGCTGGAAGTCCCACTTGTTCCAAAGACCCATCAGTCTGCCATAAAGCATGGTATAGAGGTCAAGTATTTGTTCTGAAGTCAGAAGATCTGGGTTCAAATCTGAGATCTTTCGTTTAATATCTTTTGACCTTATCCAAATGGTTTTTCTTCTCTGAGCCTGAGTTCTCATCTATAACATGAGGGAAGTGGACTAGATAATAGCCAAGATCTATTCTAGCTCTTTATCCACTCAGTTAAGTCATTGATGACCAAAGGCCTTTGCTAACATGTGTACCCCCAGAATTCTACCTTAGGCAAGGAACTTAACCACTTTCTGCCTCAGTTTCCTTATCTGTAAAAGGGGAATAATAGTAGTATCTAACTCCCAGGGTTGTTGTGAATACAAATTGAGATACTTGAAAAGCTCAGATATGGTCTGCCCAAGAGGAAGTAAAATGAAACTATCACTTGCAAATTCCTGCATGCCATGCATTTCCTTTTTTAAAAAAATAGCTTTTAGAATCCGGCCATTCTGGAGAGCAATTTGTAACTATGCCCAAAAAGTTATCAAAATGTGCATACCCTTTGATCCAGCATTGCTGCTATTGGGCTTATATCCCAAAGAAATACTAAAGAGGGGAAAGGGACCTGTATGTGCCAAAATCTTGTGGCAGCTCTTTTCATAGTGGCTAGAAACTGGAAGATGAATGGATGTCCATCAGTTGGAGAATGGTTGGGTAAATTATGGTATATGAAGGTTATGGAATATTATTGCTCTGTAAGAAATGACCAGCAGGATGAATACAGAGAGGTTTGGAGAGACTTACATGAACTAATGCTGAGTGAAATGAGCAGAACCAGAAGATCACCGTACACTTCAACAACAATATTATATGAAGATATATTCTGATGGAAGTGGATATCTTCAACATAAAGAAGATCCAACTCACTTCCAGTTGATCAATGATGGACAGAAACAACTACATCCAGAGGAGGAACACTGGGAAGTGAATGTAAATTATTAGCACTACTGTCTATCTACCCAGGTTACTTATACCTTCAGAATCTAATACTTAACATGCAAGAAGAAAATTGGATTTATACACATAATATTGTATCTAGGTTATACTGTAACACATGTAAAATGTATGGTATTGCCTGTCATCTAGGGGAGGGAATAGAGGGAGGGAGGGGAAAATTTGAAAAAATGAATACAAGGGATAATGGTATTAAAAATTACTCATGCATATGTACTGTCAAAAAAAATTTATAATTATAAAATTTTAAAAAATAATAAAATAAAAAACAAAAAACAAAAAAAATTAATAATAAAAATAAAAAATAGCTTTTTTATTTTCAAAATACATACAAAGATAGTTTTCAACATTTATCCTTAGAAAATCAGAAAGGAGAGAGGAAACTATTGCCTCTTTCTCAATGGGACAGTTCCTACTCACAAAGGTTGTTTGTCCTTCATTTTTGTAGACAGCCATGATATCAGAGAGGTAATGCCATAACATGTAAGTGAATTATATTTTAAGTGAGGAAGGGCTGTGCAAGGTCACCAGCTGCACTTTCTCCTCCAGAATCATCTAGGTCCAGTGGTCAGATTATTTAGATAAAAAGGCTATCTTCTGCCTCATTTCTTTCTTATCTAACCTTAATCACTGAATGGGTGGTTTTCTCAGGCAAACTGAGACCTTTTAAAGAGCTTAATTTTTAAATTGATCTTTTTAAAGTCAAGGTCTCCCATTGCATTCAGGGCCATCGCTGCAGCTAGGTAGCCTAGTGGATAGAGCACCAACCCTGAAGTCAGGAGGACCTAAGTTCTTAACACTTCCTAGCTGTGTGATCCTGGGCAAGTCACTTAACCCCAAGTTAGAGCCTCAGCCAAAAAAAAAAGTGTGTCATGCACTCAAGGCTATCTCCAGTTGTCCTGATATATATCTGGCCGCTGAATCCACATAGTTCTAGTTCTAGTCATGTCATGACATCACCTACCTGATGTCAAGTTTGTCTTTGAGAATAAAAGGCAAATAACAATCTTTGGATTTACCAAGTTTTTCAAATATTTACTCATACCTATCTCAATCTACTTTGCTTACAAGTTGCTTTCTTGGCAAATTTGCTTTACTATGTATGTGTGGTTTTTGTGTATGCACCATTGTCTAAATGTAAAACTTCTAGAATCTGGATGAGAAGAAGCCACATATTCTTTTTCTGGCTATTTTTCCTCTACTGAATGACTTAATAAATTGCTTTCTAAACCTATTTCTAGGTTTTGTAAATTTTTTTTGCAAACAGCATGCTTTACAATTATTATCTAATATAATCCTCACAACAACTTGGGGAAGAAGGTGCTATTATTCCCCATTTTATAGATGAGGAAGCTGAGGCAGATAGCAAGTGACTTGTCTAAAATCACATAGCTAGTAAGTGTCTGAGAGTGGATTTGAACTCAGGTTTTCCTGACTTTAACCCAACAAACTATCCACCTAGATTCACTAACTGAAGTCCTCATCACCTCCGTATTTTGCTGGGAGAAAAAAAATCATATTGATTCTACTTCATAATTGATTTCATTTTGTATTACTACTGACATTTTTGTAACTGCCTAAGTTATATTTTATTGTCTTTGAATTAAGTAGAGAAGTTCTGTTTCTCTATGAAATCAATGATCTATTCTTATGTCAAGGAATTCTTATCTTTGTGCTTCAAGGAAGTCTGGTTCATTATCCATATACACTAACTAACCTTGCAGGTGCCTGCAATCAATCAGCAACAAGATGGAAGGAAGGGTTTGTTACTGGCCCTGAATATGTGATCCCTAGCCAATCATATTGTTCTCCTCATCTATGATGCTCCCTTTTAGTATGGAAACTTTTTTTGGTCTATAAAATGTTCTGAGCTCCACTTTGGAATCTTAGTTATTGATAAAAAGGCTAACACCCTATTTATTGGCATATTTGGGCTTTGATAATAAATCAATCATACTGTGCCTCAGTTTACCTTAATTTCTTTTGTGATAGCTGGTGATTCCACATGGACCACAGAAGAGCCCCCAGGGGCAACCCCTTAGGAAGACTCCTCCCAGAAAAATCCAGTGAAATTTTCACTGGGAGGATTTCTCTGTGGAAGATGTTATCTGAGACCTGACTGTACCCTAGGTCCCAACTCTTCTGAGCCAAGATAAGGTCTCTACCTGGTTGGGAAACTTGCAGTGTTGCTTGTTTTTTTTTTTTTTTTTTTTTTTTTTTAATATGATGTGCTCTTTGTGTTTTGGAACAAATGTTTGGCAATAATTGGCAATAAACACCTCAGGAAACCCTCCTAAAGGAATTATCCCTTAGAATAAAGAAAAGCTCCTACCTCGGATAAGGAGTGATCAAAAGGTAATAGTGATGCTTCTTTAGGGAAGTCCTTAATAAAATTGGAAATAGAGATATTTCCCAGTTAAGAAGGAGTTGGGGAAGCCTGGAAATAAGGATTCTTCCTAGTTGGAAAGGAGAGTAAATAAAGTAAGGTAAAATTGGCCTAAGACACATTTTAATAAGTCCCAAATCTGACCTGAAAAGGTACTTATACTTGTATACATTAATTTTTAAGTGTTTTTGTGTCTGTCTTACATTTAATCTAGCTTTTTTCTTGGGACCTAATGAATCAAAGGAAAAAGAGCAAAAATTTTTTTTCTTTAAAAAGAAAAAGCCTCTCTCTCTTTCTGTCTCTTTGTCTCTCTCTCTCTCTCTCTTTCTGTGTGTGTGTGTGTGTGTGTGTGTGTGTGTGTGCCCGCGTGCGCGCGTGCGTGCATGTGTGTTTGTCTCTCTGTCTCTCCCTCTCTGCCCTTCTAAATTCTGGCCAAATTAGAAAGCAGACAAGAGACACAGATAAGACATAGATAAGTCTGCAGAAATTTGCAGCATCATAAACTAATTAGAGACTAAATTTGTGACTGAAATGTAATTTCTCTAAATGTGAATTTCCAAAATGTGACTTGATATTTTACTATAAAATGCTGAAATGTTTTAGTGAGTTTTGGGGTAATACTTTGAAGAATTTGTTTTAAGGAAAAACAAGAATAAAACTGTGGAAATTACATTGAAATAATGATTATACCTTTATCACTCTTTCCTTGAAGAGTGATAGATTTATTGTTTTAGTACTAGGGGGAAGGTGAATTCATTGATTAGAGAAAGAAAAAAAAAAAAGATTTCAGTTTGCAGTTTAAATTTTCTAATACTTAAGAACTGCTTATTATTAACTCTTTCCCTGACCACAAAAAGGAAAAAAATATCTTTTTTAAATCAGAGAGCAATTAAAGAGTAAGTAAAATTTAATTCAGGAGAGTATTTTAGTGTTATCATGTTTTTTCTTCTGAAAATGATAGAACTACTTGTTTAGATAAACTAGATACAAAGTTAACAAGTCATTGAATAAGACTATACATTTGTAAGCTCTTAAGAATCACAAAGACACAGTATTACAATTAAGTAGGGTTGTGCAAGAAAAAAATTGGGGGTGCCATCTTTTTGAAGACAAGTTCTATGGATAGTCTGTGATACAATTGGGAAATGAAAACTGGAGAATTGAGAAAGTAAGAGAGTCAGATTAGGATATGAAAGAACAAAAAAGGTTCAGTTTTAAAGGGTTTTAACAAAATCTGCTGGAGGCATATATGGAGAAAGGAAAAGAAAACAAGAGAGAAGGAAGAGTAGAATTTGAAAGTAAATAAGCTTGGGAGTTTTGGAAAGATAGATATGAAGGAGATTTCTTATCTCTTGAATAAGAAATATGAAAAATGTTATGCAAAACATATGATATGGAAACATAGTAATATATTTGCAACATGAAATTACTTGAAAATAGTATTCTAAAATTATATCTTTGAAGATCCATGAGAAGAGTATATTTTAGTTGTTATATGAGGAATATAAAATCTTTGTGGACCCTAAAAGTAGGGGAATGCGAATGTGAAATTCTCAGGGTAAAGTCCTTTCAGTTAAAAAAAACTACAGAGAATAGTAGATACATTTGGGAAAGGTGAGACCACCCTCTTTAAGTATTTGAATGGATTGGATTTTACTTTCTAGATGATTTAGAATTAGATTATTTAATTTCCAACTGGTTTTTAGTCTATCTTTCATCTCATCCTTTATTGAACATAATTTTTATTGCCCTATGGCCTGAAAAGGCGGCATTTACTATTTCTGCCTTTCTGCATTTGATTGTGAGGTTTTTATGTCCTAATACATGGTCAATTTTTGTGTAGGTATGTTCTCCTGAGAAAAAGATGTATTATTCAATTTTCTCCAGAGATCTAACATATCTACATTTTCTTTAATTCTCTTTACCTTCCTAATTTCTTTCTTTTTTTATTTTGTGGTCAGATTTGTCTAATTCTGAAAGGGGAAGGTTAAGGACCCCACTAATATAGTTTTGCTGTCTTTTTCTTCCTGTAACTGGCTTACTATCTTCTCTTAAGAATTTGGATGTTTACTTCCTCCATTTTTGTCTGCTTGAATTTCTGATTTCCTTCTCAGATTAATTTTACCTTATTTCTAAGTCTGATTTTTCTTGTGCAGCAAAATAACTGTATGGATATGTATACATATATTATATTTAACATATACTTTAACATATTTAACATGTATTGGTCTACCTGCCATCTAGGGAAAGGGGTGGGGGCAAGAAGGGGAAAAATTGGAATAGAAGGTTTTGCAAGGGTCAATGCTGAAAAATTACCCATGCATATATCTTGTAAATAAAAAGCTCTAATAAATAAATGAATACACACACACACACACACACACACACACATATATATATATATATATATATATATATATATATATATATATATATATATATATATATATATATATATATACATACTTTTTTTAAAAAAGCATTTGGATGCTCTATCATTTGGTGCATATTTAATTTAGTATTGATATTACTTTGTTTATGATATCCTTTAACAAAATGTAGGTTCTTTCCTTATCTCTTTTAATTAGATTTATTTGTATTTTTGCTATATCTGAGATCATAATTACTATCCTTGCTGTTTTTTGTTTCAGCTGAAGCATAATAAATTCTGCTCCAGCCTTTTACCTTTACTCTGTATGTAGCACTTTGTTTCAAATGTGTTTCTTGTAAATAACAAATTATAGGATTCTGTTTTTAAATCCACTCTTCTATGGCTTCCATTTTATGGGAGAGTTCATCTCATTCACATTCACAGTTATGTTTCCTATGTTTCCCTTTTGTTCTCTTTTTCTACCCTGATCCTCCTTAGTAGTGTTTGTTTCTAACCCACCCTGTCCTCTACTTACCCAACCTTCTATCCATCCCTCCTCTCTTCTCTTACTCCTTTCTCCTAGTGTTTCTGCTTCTGGCCTTCTATCTAGCCCTTTCTTTTTTTCCCCTTTCTCTTCCTATTTCTTTATAAGGTAAGATAAATTTCTATACCCAACTGAGTGATTAAATTATCCCCTCTTTGAGTCAAAACTGATGAGATTAAACTTCAGACAATGCTCATCCCCCTCCCTTCTTTCCCTCTATTGTAATAGATTTTTTTGTGCTTCTTCATGTGATCTAATTTGTCCTATTATACTTCCCTTTTCCTCTTCTCCTAATACAACCCCACCTTCTTAATATCTTTTTCTTTAATATCATCACATCAAAGTCTTTTCATAACCACACCCTGCATCCAGGTATGCTCTCTCTAACTGCCCCAATAACAGATACAGTTTTCAAGAGTTTAATATCATTTTTCCATCTAGGGAAGTAAACAGTTTAACCTTTAAATAATATATATATATATTGTTCTGTTTAGCTTTCTGGTTTTTTTTTCTCAAGTTTTTTCTTGAGTTCTGTGTTTGAATATCTTGAATGTCTCTTTAGTTCTGGTTTTTTCAATAGAAATGATTGAAAGTCTCTTACTTCATTGAAGATCCATGTCCTCCCCTGAAAGATGATGCTCAGTCTCTCTGGGTTGTTAATTCTTGGCTGTATTCTCAGGTCCTTTGCCTTCTAGAATATGATATTTCAGGCCCTCTGATCTTTTACTGTAGACATTGCTAGATTCTGGGTAATCCTGTTTCACCTTGATATTTGAATTGCTTTTGTCTTGCAACTTGCAGTAATTTTTCCTTAAGATTATAATTTTGGAGTTTTGCAGCAATGTTCCTTGGGGTTTTCCTTATGGGATCTCTTTCTCGAGGAGATCAGTAGATTCTTTCAAAGACTAGTTCTAGTATATCCAGGCAGTTTTCCTTGGTGATCTTTTGAAGAATGCTATCCAAACTCTTTTTTTGGTCATCGCCTTAGATTTTTAAATTGTCTCTCCTGGATCTATTTTCCAGGTCAGCTGCTTTTCCAATGAGGTACTTTACATTTTCTTCCATTTTTTTTTCATTCTTTTTAGTTTGTTTGACTGATTCTTGACATTTCATATAGTCATTAGCTTCTATTTATCTCATTCTAGTTTTTAATGTATGATTTTCTTAGTTTTGATATCTTTTTTCCATTTAATTAATTCTACCTTTTAAGGTATTGTTTTCTTCAGTAGATTTTTTTCTGCATTTGGCCTATTATGTTTTTTAAGGAATTGATTTCCCCAGTGGATTTTTTTTGCATTTGGCTAATTGTATTTTTAAAGGAATTGTTTTCTTCAGTCAATTTTTTTCCTTCCTTTTCCACGCTGTTGACTCTCTCTTACACCCTCTCATTTCTTTTCTTGTTTTTTCTTCTACCTTTCTAATTTGCCTTTTAAAATCTTTTATGAGCACTTCCAAGAAGCTTCCTTGGGCTTGAGATAAATTTTTATCACTCTTTGAAATTTCCTCTGTGAATATTTTGTCCTTGTCTGAGTTGGTGTTTTGGTCTTCCCTGTCATCATAGCAGCTTTTTATGGTTAAGCTTCTTTTTTGTTTCTTGATCATTTTCTTTCCTTCTCTTTTTTGTATTTCTTTTTTTTTCTACTTTTATTGTTGAGCTCTGCTCTGGGGGTAAAGGGGTTACTGTCCTAAGCTTCTTGTGTTGCTCTGAGCATTGGCTTTGAGCACAGGGGCCCTTGTGTTGGTACTTTGCTCACAGCAGGGGGTAGCTTTACCTGCTCTTTCCAGAAAACAGCCTGATTTCCTAGTATTTGCCTTCCAAAAGCTGAACTGAAAGCTGCCCCATTCATCTGCAATGCTGCTGATCTAGTTGCTGTTCTGCTATGTTTAAGACTCTCTCACTGGCTTTCCCAGGCTCTGTCTGGACTAAACACATCTTTCACCTCATACTCATCTTTCTTAAAGTTCTTCCAACATATCTTGACCTGGAGAGTGGTTTCATTCTATAGACTTATGTTCAGAGGCTTGGTTTCATGTGGTTTTTGAAGGAAACTGGGAGAGCTCAAGCAGCTTCTTGGCATCACTCTGCCATCTTGGCTCCACTTTGTCTCTGGATGATTTAAAAGAAAATTAAGAGAAAGTTATGGGAAGAGGGAGTCTCCCCATCAATCTTTGAAACTGAGCTAATTGATGGTGATGGGCTCTAAAATTTTAAGTATTGACAGCTAATGGCCCTTGTAAATGATTTTTTTTGAGATTTTAAATGTTATTATTAATGATTAAAAATTCATGTTTGATTTGTGTGAAAAATTTTGTTCCAAAATTAAATAGTATAGTTGTGGTCAATTAGAACCTATTACAAACTACATTTACTATTTGTTAGATGATCATTTGATTCAGAAAAGCCTTAATCAAAATCTAATCTCAGAGAGTTGTTAACTATGTGACCCGAAGCAAATTACCTTGCCTCTGTTTGCCTGTTCTGTAAGGAGAAGGCTGACTCATCTCCTGATGTTGTTTTAAAGATCAAAATGATATAATAATCTTTAAATGCTTAATATAGTGTCTGACATATGTTAGCACTACGTGTCACTATTACCACTATTTATTTAGTTAATCATAATTATTCCATACTCTACATTGGGTTTTAAATGTGATTAATACAAAATGCTACAGGTGACAAACTGAGTGATTTTCTATATAGGATAATTTAGAAATGTATTCAATTGAATTAATGTCATGTGACTTGTAATAAGTTTTGTATCATGCTATTAGGTAGTTATTCATTGTATAAGAAATATTGTTAAGTGGATGATACAATTATATCATTGGAAAATTTAACTCCTTTTAATCTGGATATTATGAAATTATTAGGCTATTAGAGGATTTTTCATGACACTAAAAACCAATGAAGTATTTAATTGGGTATATTTTAAAAGGGGAGAATAATAATAATTATTTGCTCTGTGGAAAAGGAAAAAAAGACAACTTCATAAAATTTTCTTATTTGTAAACTTGTTGGGTTCCTTGGGACCATCTCACTGGGTGATGTCAGAAAATCTTTTCAGCCCTCTTAAAATTTGCTAAATGTTATGAAATTCCAAATTAATGAATTGGTTTACTGACAAAATGGGATTCCCTCTTTCATGAAATAAGTATTTGAATAAGAGGAGAGAGATTACAAGTTCATTTATCAAATAGAAGTCACATATGTGATAATGAAAATTATGAAATTATACCTGGAATATTATATATTGAAATTACATCTTGAACCAATTTAGTCTTTTTTTTTTTTTTTTGGCTGAAGCAATTGGGTTAAATGACTTACCCAGGGTCACACAGCTAGGAAGTGTTAAGTATCTGAGGTCACATTTGAACTCAGATCCTTCTACTTCACGGCTGATGCTCTATCCATCGTACCACCTAGCTGCCTCAAACCAATCTAGTCTTAACAGACTCTGGTCTTACAGATGTATTTTTCTTTTTTGCCTTAAGGGGTTAATATGTAATACTTTAATAGATGAAAATCTGTTCATCTGGAGATTTCTATTAATTAGCTTTTTTTGGGGGGGGAGGTTAAGATAAATGACCACTTATTTATTATATATGACAAATTCCAAAATGTAATTATTTTCTTGATTTCTAATTTTTTTGCACTCAGATGAGTTGAAACTGGAAAAGATAAAAAAGAGAAGAAAGGATATTGATTCACTTCAATTCTTCCTTTGCAGCAACAACAACAACATTCGGCTGCACATATATATTGTACCTAGGATATACTATAACATATTTAATATGTATGGGAATGCCTGCCATCTAGGGGAGGGGGTGGAGGGAAGGAGGGGAAAAATTCAGAACAGAAGGGAGTACAAGGGATAATGTTGTAAAAAATTACCTATGCATATGTACTGTCAAAAATGTTATAATTATAAAATTAATAAAAAAAAAAAAGAGGATATTGATTCACTTTTAACAATGCCTAATAAACTTTTTTTGTTAACTTACTGCAATGTGAAAAAATAATAACTTAATCTGGTCCTAAGTTGAGGTAAAAGTCTCTTAGGACTGTAATCTGTTAATGTTCTGAGTTTTATATTCAGGTATAAATGTCTGAATGATCATTAAGTCAGAAACTCACCATTTGAGGGAAATGCCAGAAGCTATTCAAAAGGAATATGACCTGAAAAATAGTAAAGGTGAATGTTTGAATCTGGGGGAAATTGAGAGAACAGCCTCGGCATAACCAAAGATAGGAGCCTCTTGACTCAGTTTCCCCATTGAATTATTTCTTTTTAAAATTTTATTATTTATATATTTTATATATTAAATTTAATATAATTTATTTATATTATATTATATTAATACAAATGTATTATATACAAATATAAAATAAAATTTTATTAAAATTTAAAATTAAGTAAATTAAAATTTTAAAAATTTAAAAAATATTTTAAAATGTATTTTAAAATGCTTGTTTGTTCTTCTATGGATCTTCACCCAAATGTACTCTACTACTCCTCTCCAGACTTTTGGTTCTTAGATTTCCTTACATGAGTTTATCTTTCTAACCCCTATTTTAAAATGTCTATCTCACAGAGACTATAGACAATTACTTTGGAATTAAGAGAACCAAACATAATGTGAAAAACAGCTTTGCTGACACTTTTGAAGTGACAACTGAAAATTATCTTGATATAAAGTGCATCTCCCTATTGAGTAATGGAGACATGGCTCAATTATCTATCTGGCATCAAGGTACCACCTGGCTTAATGCATGAAAGATGGGGTATTCATCCTATAGTCAGCCCCTGGATGAGGTTCAATCCTCTCTCTATTCTTACATTAATTGACTCATTAAATCCCCTATCTTGGATTCCAAGGGGAAATTTAATTATGATAAGTTAGATTATGACTTACAAGTCTAAGGGCTTTATCAAAACAAGTGAATGAAAAAGGTACTAAATGAATAATATTAATCAGATATAGGATAGGCAATTTATTCCTACACATACATAAGAAAGATATATATATCCCCAAACTTACAAGTATGCATTAACAGGATGGGATTCAGTAGTTTAACTTATAACTCCTGATACAATCTGCTAAGAATTTGGTACTTAAAATTCATTAGAATGTAAAAGTAGTTTGCAAAGCTTCCAGTTAAACATTTTACATTTCATATCAACCAAATATTGTCTCAGCAATCCTTAGTACATATATGCTTATAAAATAGGACAGATTTGGACTAATTCTCTTTTTGGTTCTCTGATCAAGAAACTTCTCTTTCGCTCTAGCCAGCTCCAACTCAGGACTTCCAAACCTTTCACATTCACAAAATAGTCTCCAGTGTGCTAGGCACATTCACCCTGAAGTAATTGTTTGCCCGAGATAAGGAAAAAACAAAACAAAACAAAACAAAACAAAAAACAAAAAGGGAAAAGGAAACTAGCTGAGTCTATGATCCATATGAAGAGTGGTGACAACCAATTTGATACAAAGAGATTCATCTTTCCCTATCCCTTCACTGGAGTCACATGATGCTACCTGGAGAGTTTTAGCTAAGAAGACTCCAACCAGGAGCTGTCTCTTCTTTTTCTTCTTTCTTCTTCTTCTTCTTCTTCTTCTTCTTCTTCTTCTTCTTCTTCTTCTTCTTCTTCTTCTTCTTCTTCTTCTTCTTCTTCTTCTTCTTCTTCTTCTTCTTCTTCTTCTTCCTTCTTCTTCTTCTTCTTCCTTCTTCTTCTTCTTCCTTCTTCTTCTTCCTTCTTCTTCTTCCTTCTTCTTCTTCTTCTTCTTCTTCTTCTTCTTCTTCTTCTTCTTCTTCTTCTTCTTCTTCTTCTTCTTCTTCTTCTTCTTCTTCTTCTTCTTCTTCTTCTTCTTCTTCTTCTTCTTCTTCTGACAATTGGGGTTAAGTGACTTGCCCAGGGTCATATAGCTAGAAAGTGTTATGTGTCTGAGGTCATATTTGAACCCAAGTCTTCCTGACTTTAGGACTGGTCCTCTACCCACTGTACCACCTAGCTGCTTCTGTCTCTTCTTTTAAAGGGTTCACTGAAAAGGGTTCTCTGAGAAATCTGAGAAGACATGAAATGATGTGAAGGATAGTAAAAAGAACCAGCAGATTATATATATATATTAAATTAAATAAAATTTAAATTTTAAAAAATTTAAAAATTTATTTTAAATGCTTGTTTGTCTTTCCATTGTAAAAACAACTCTGAAAGACTTAAAAACTCTGATCAATATAACAACTAAGGAGATTCTTGTGGAATGATGATGAAGCATATTACTTTCTAACAGAAAGATGATTGATTCAGGGTGCAAAATAAGACTTGTTTTTTTCTGGACATAACCAATGTGGGATTTGTTTTGGTTGATGATGTATATTTGTAACAAAGTTTTTTTTGGGGGGGAGGGAATTATTCAATGGGGAAAAGAAGAAAACAAAATGTATTTTTTATTTTTAAAATATAACGTTTTAAAAGTTCATTAAGTCACCAGCTGTTCTCACTTATTATCTAGTAAGACAATTCTTCATCATCTTAGAGTACAATCCCTTTAACACTGAATCATACCTGGTTGAAGCCATTGTAGAGTTCCTATAATCAGTTAGAACTGAGAGAGACATCTCTAAATACTTGTTAAATCTGTGATCTGGGAAGATTTACAAGATCTTCTGTTTGAGAACTATCTGACATTATTTTGTGAGGAAATTGTATAAAGAGGTTTAGAGAAAGAATTCTATGAAGAGTCTATGAAGAATTGGCAAATTTATTTTATTTGGGAAAGACTGCTTCCTTTTATAACTGAAGAGAGAACAAAGGAAAAGGACCTATTTAGATTATTTTCTGAGAGACTGAATTTAGTCTTGAGGAGAAATAGGAAGATTCATTAGAAACTTTAGTCAGTATCTGAAATAAGCTAAATGGTATGTGAATGTTTTCAGACAGGTAAAAAGGAATCACCTACAGTTGTATCAAGAGTTTGAGGTAATTCTGATTGTAAACTTTCCCAAAGTCAAAATGTTATGATAATTACATATGGCTTTGTAATTATTATTGAATTCACTCATTAATAAATTTTATATCCTCAATTATTTAAATAGTTAAAAATGAAGAGCAATTACTGATTCAAAAGGAAGATTCTTAAGCTTATAAAATATCTAATATTTAATGGATCTAGGTGAGGGCTAAAACTAATTACACTACGAGAAAGATTACAAGTTTATTAATGATGAATAAATTATTCAAACATAGCGCCAGATCATTCTAAAGTTCAGGAAGATAAAACTAAATAAGAAAAATGAGCCAAACCTTTTTGTAGTGGCAAGAAACTAGAAATTGAGTGGATACCCAACAGTTGGAGAATGTCTGAATATGTTATGGTATATGAATGTTATAGAATATTAATGTTCTGTAAGAAACAATCAGCAGGATGATTTCAGAGAGGCTGGGAGAGAATTACATGTAGTGATGCTGAGTGAAATGAGCAGAACCAGGAGATCATTATACAGGGCAACAAGATTATATGATGATCAATTCTGATGGACGTGATTTTCTTCAACAATGAGATGATTCAGACCGGTTCCAATGATCTTGTGATGAAGAGAGCCATCTCCACCGAGAGAGAGAGAGAGAGAGAGAGAGAGAGAGAGAGAGAGAGAGAGAGAGAGAGAGAGAGAGAGAGAGAGAGAACTGTGGGAGCTAAGTGTGGATCACAATACAGCATTTTCACACTTTTGTTGTTTTTTGCTTGCATTTTATTTTCCTTCTCATTTTTTTCTTTTTGATCTGATTTTTCTTGTGCAGCAAGATAATTGTATAAATATGTATGCATATATTGGATTTAATATATATTTTACTATGTTTAACATATATTGGATTACTTGCCATCTAAGGGGGGGGAGAATTGGGTGAAAATTAGAACACAAGGTTTTGCAAGGATCAGTGCTAAAAAATTATCCATGCATATGCTTTGAAAATAAAAGGCTTTAATAAAAAAAAAAGAAAAAAGAAAAATGAACCAAGTGGCAGACTAAAAGAAAAGAAGCCTTAATACACATCTTAATACACATGAGGTATCTTTTTCATACCTGCTATATCTTCTTAAAATGCAATTTTCCCAAGTCTGCCAGAAATAGGATATAGGTCAACTTTTTATACCCTATACCAAGATAAGCTCCACATGGGTACATGAACTGGATATTAAGGGTAATATGATATGCAAATTAGAAAAGCATGGAAATAAGTAATTATCAGACTAATGGATGAGGGAAGGGTTTCTGACCAAACAAGAGAGAGAGAAAGAGAGAGATTCATAGGAGGTAAGATGGACAATTATTATTACAATTAAAAAATAAAGTTTTTACACAAGCAAAATTAATGCAGCTGAAATTAGGAAAGAATTAGGAATAAGGAAAAATCTTTGCAATAAGCTTCTGTGATGAAAATCTCATTTCTAAAATATAGACAGAGCTGAATCAATTTTATAAAAATAAGAGCCATTTCCCAAATAACAAATGATCAAAGGATAAGGATAGGCAGTTTTTAGGGGAAAATGTTCCAAATCACTAATAATTTTTAAAATGCAAATTAAATCAATTCTGAGAAATCACTTCACCCCCATCAGATTGGACCAGATTATTTAATCATATTGAGAATTAAGAAAATGATGAAAAGAAAAAAGATAAAGAGAGCAGGAGAATTAATATGGTTATTTCCAAATGCACACAAATTGTGAACCTTTCCCTAGGGAAGGGTATGTCTAAGACAGCAGAACAAATGGTCATCTTTGTTCACATTCTGCCAAGTTAAAGTAATCAAATCATCAGTATGGTCCAGTGTGCAAAAAAAAAAAAAAAGTGCCCTGCAACCATCTGAAGCATGTAATAATCAGGGGACCCACAAGTTGTTGCTAGCTTTTAAAGCCCTTTCATGAATGTCTGAGTTACTCTCTCTTCTGCTACATTAAGGACCCCCCCCCCAATCCTTTTTGTCACTCTTGGACAGAGCATGAAATCAACCAAGTGAGATTACACTGGGCCAAAGGCTGCTTTTTTTATTTTACATTTCCTTTCTTGAGCAATTGATGAAACATGGTTCTTTAAGTAATTATGTACAGGCCTGGGGTCAACCTTGTAACTTCAAGAAGTGCAGGGCTTTTGGGTCCAATGAGAGGAGCATTTGACTGTGATAGCAGCAGAAGGAAGTTGACATCAGGGAAAGTCTATATGTCAGAAAAGATGATCACTGAAAAGAGGATTGGCCCAAATCTTACCATTATATGAACAGATACAGATAACTATTTGGATAATGTCCAACTTGAGTGAAATGTAAAGGGCCTAATCAGTAGCTGAAAATTGCTTTATATTCTGATGAAGTTTAAGCATCAGCCTCCCAACAAATTTTAATAAGTAATTATAACTTAAGTTTGAATTTTGCTTTTATTTTGTTAATGTATCCTATATTTAACATCCTTTTGTGTATAACAATAAATAATCCATCTCGTGCTTGATTCTTTGCTTTGAGTCTCTTTTAAAATTTTCCCTTTTAGGGCAAATCTTTGGGATAAGCTATGATAAAAGCTATAAGTAAAATTATCCCTAAGAGCACCAGTTTAAAAAGACAGAAAGCATGACAATAAAGTTCCAAGCCTCCCTCTCATTGAAGGAATCTCCCAAAGGGGATCAAACCTGGGCCCAGTAATTGGAATATAGTAAGTGCTTAATAAATACTCTCTTTGAAGTAATTTGCCATAAAGTATATAATCAGAAAGTGGCAAAACTAGGTTTGAAGTTAAATTTTTTGCACAGAACCAGAGTTCTTCCCATTATCCCCCAATTGCCTCTATATTCAACTTAGCAAGATTGTTCAGACTATACCCAGCTATGATGTTCCTTCCTCTGGATGATTTCTCCCACTCCAGCTCCCTATAGAAGAGGGTATGACTAAGTTGGCCACTATGGGTCCAGCAGCTCTTGCCTCAAACACACGCATGTATATATCTGTATATATACATACATACACATATACCTGTATGTGTTTATGTTTGTGTTCATATGTACTCATACATATATGTGTGCGTGTGTGTGTGTGTAGTGTGTATAGATATATGCTAAGTAATAAATACTAGAGAGGAAAGAAGAGATTTAAGGGATTAGAAAAGAAGCAGGGAAAACTAGGAAGAAAAGAAGAGAAATAGGTGGAGGGAGGAAATGACCAATCAGCAAAAAGAGGAAAAGGAAGTAATAGGATCATAGAGAAAGAAACAGAAGAAATCAGACAGAAAAGAGACTCTGTAGATTTTCAGGTATTAGATATAAATTTTTTGATTGTCTAGACTTCAGAAAGTGATCTTAATAATGTGGATAAAACATTTAAAATGGCATGCTTTTTTTTGAGAATCAGTTGTTTAAAATTTACCAATACACTCCTGCCTTATTCAACTGCCTTGAAAATTAATACATTAATTAATACGCTGCTAGTAAAGTTGTGAACTGATCCAACCATTCTGGAAAGCAATTTGAAACTATGCCCAAAAGGCTATGAGTGTCTGAGGATTCTCTCCTATTATAGATTGCCCTCTGAAACAGTGACCAGCTGGTTTACTTATTATTCATAGTTCACCTGCTCTAAGTAATTACTTCAGAAGCCTCATATCAAATAAGCTACTGGAAAAGCCTTTAAGAAATGGAAATTATCGCAGAAATACAAAAACAGTGATGAAAGAATTATCCTTGCCACTATACCCAAATGACAAGAAATTAAGCTAATGGCTAGAT
Source organism: Sminthopsis crassicaudata (assembly GCF_048593235.1). Taxonomy (NCBI): domain Eukaryota; kingdom Metazoa; phylum Chordata; class Mammalia; order Dasyuromorphia; family Dasyuridae; genus Sminthopsis; species Sminthopsis crassicaudata. The sequence goes on from NC_133619.1 coordinate 224,797,271, forward strand.
CAGACTTTGGGATTAGCCCACTGCCCAGTCTAAAAGCAAGATGAAAATTGGATAACTTTGCAGTAACTAAACAGAAAATTCAGGACTCAAGGTCATCTAGCTTCTGGCAAAGCTTCTCTCCAACATTTTTAGCAGCATAACATCAAGGCCTCCTCAATTGTCCAGCCAATTTTCAAATCCTTTTTGGAGATCCTGAACAATAAGCAAGCTAAGCAGTAGAAAAAAAAAGGGGGGGGGAGAGAACAAATGTTGAAGCACAGCTGGGCCAGGACACAAAAAGCCATCATCAGGGAGTGAAGAGGGCAGGGGGAGCCCATTAACTGGAACATACGCAACAGCCATTTGCGTATTGAGGGAGAATGGGAGACATTTACTGGAACAGTACTAAAAAGACTAAGAAGAAGATTCTGTTCAGTGAATCATCAGGTCATGTAGATCGAATTTCTCCCCAATTAATAAGCCTGTAGATTTGAACTTCTACTTGAAAAAAAGTCTACATACAGTGAATCATGTGCTGATGTAAGCACAGCATCATTTCTGGGCTTCAGTTTTTAGGCTTTGAAATTTGGTTCTAAAGAAGGCAAATTAGAGCCTTGCCAATGAGGCCAATGGATGAGTCTGATCAAATCTGATTTCTCAACCCACAATATTTACGTAGTTTTGAAGAAATCTTCCTAGTTAGGACTTGGAAAACAGCATTGAAAATAGAATTTTTTTGACAAGGTCTAAGGGAGGCAACAGAGTGACTTGTCAGAAGAGAATAGAGTTCAAGTAGGCTCAGGGGCCTCCAGGGAGTTGGGGTGGGAGTAATCATCCAAAGGAAGGAACATTATAGCTGGACCCAGTCTGAACAATCTTGCAAAGTTGAATGTTGAGGCAATTGCAGAGTAATAGGAAGAATTCTGGTTCTGGTACCAAAAGATTTGGGTTCAAATCTGGTTTTGCCACTTCTCTGATTATGTACTTTGTGGCAGATTACTTCAAAGAGAGTATTAAGTATTTACTTTGTTCCAGTTGCTGGGCAAAATGCTGAGACATAAAAACAAGATGATGTTTCTTCTCAAAGATTTTTTCTAACTGTTGATTACCCACATCCAACTCAACTTGACTCCATTTTGGGTTTTCTTGGCAAAGATAGTAGAGGGATTTGTCATTTCTTTCTCCAGTTCATTTGACAGATGAGGAAACTGAGGCAAACAGGATTAAGTGACTTGCCTAAGGTCACATAACTAGTAAATGTCAGATGCTGGAATTGAACTCAGATCTCCCTGATTTTAAGCCTAGTGCTTTATCCACTGAGCCACTAAGCTGCCCTTATTTTCTAATAGAAGAAGACAAAACATAAATAGGAACTTGAAAACTAGAAAAAGAGAGAGGAAAAGGTAGAAGTGTGCTGGTAAATGTTTAACAACTGATTCTCAAAAAATTGTCTTATTATTACATTTCATCTGCATAACTAACATCACTTTCTGAAGTCTAGACAATCAACAAAACAAAGTCCTAATCTACAATTGGTATTTGAAATGTTGACAATGAAATTAAACAATTGGCTCTCTTGACACATTTCAAGTTGGAATCTGCACAGCCCTGACAAAAGTTTAAGTAACTGGTATGGAGATGGGACAGACTAGAATGGTGGTTCTAGGCAGGAATTCATCAACTATTGAATGGGTCTTTTGTCCCTGAGATGGTTGGGTGGCATTGGGCCCTGGGGTTGGAATCAGAAAAACTCACTTTCATGAGTTTAAATCCATCTCCAGACACCTACTAGCTGTATGATCTTGGGCAAGTCACTTAACCATGTTTGCCTTAGCTTCCTCATCTGTCAAATGAATTAGATAAGGAAATGGCAAAGCACTCCAGCATCTCTGCCAGGAAAACCCCAAACGGAGTCACAAAGAAGTGGATATGACTGAAAAATGATTGAACAGAGTTGTTTCTAGAGAACCAAGCAGTTGATGCCTCAGTTCCTCATCAATAAAATTACTATTTAGTATATATTGATGGTAATCCTTATACAATCTATTTCACAAGGCTATAGTGAACATAAAATGTGTTACTATGTAAGAAGTACTATATAAACATCACTGATATAGATGAAAAAGTCAGGTCACTGGAGAAATTAATTTTTCCAGACCAAGATTAAGATGATGTAACCAGGGCTCTCCCTTTATATCTACTAAGTTCAATCTCAGAACTTCTCAGAAGTTGCTCTTTTTACCCACATGAACTGATGCTGAGTGAAGTGAATAGAACCAAAATACTGTACACAGTAAAGAGCAACATTGTGTGATGATCAACTATAAATGGCTTAGTTCTCAGCAATGCAATGATCCAAGACAATTCCAAGAGATTCGTAATGGAAAATGTTATCTACATGCAGAGAAAAATTATTAGTCTGAATGCAGATCAAGCATATTTTCACTTTTTAAATGTTTTTTTTCCTTTCTTATGGTTATTCCCTTTTGTTCTGATTCTTCTTTCATTACATAACTAATGTGAAAATATGTTTAGTATGATTGTACATGTATAGCTTATATAAGATTGCCATCTTAGAGAGAGGGGTAAGGAGAGGGAAGAAGAGATAAAAATTTAGAACTCAAAATCTTATAAAAATAAATGTTGAAAACCACCTTTGTAATTGGAAAGAATGAAATACCATTAAGTGGAGGGGGAGAGAATTCCTCTTTTTGATGTGTGACCACAAGCAGAAATGTCCCCTCAGAATATCAGAATTTGGTTTGGTTTCTTCTCCCCACAAACCAAAAGTAATGGAATCATAGACTTAGAACTGGAAGGGGTCTTAGAGGGTATTTAGTTCAACCTTTTATATTACAGAAAAGAAAACCGAGGTCCATGAAGTTAAATGACTTGCCTAAGATCACACAAGTAGCAAGTGGCAGGGCTGGGATTTGAATCAGAATCCTGTGATTCCAAATACAACCTTTTTTCTCCCACTGCACAACCTTGCTTCTCTCCGTCAGAATATCATGTAGAATCCTGTACAGAAATGGCAACTATGCTTAGCTCCCATGCAAGCATTCAGGTTAACAATATATCATAGACAGTGCAAGTCTATTATATCTGAGAGAAAATGTAAAGCAAAAAAATCTATAAACAGTCAACATGATTCAATTTCCTTCTCCATTAATGTCTCTCTCTACCAAGGACCTAGACAATTTCCCAGATCTTCTATAGTTCCTGTGAAAATAAAGCACTTGATGTAAAATGTTTGCACTACTGTCTTTCTACCCAGGTTACTTATACCTTCGGAATCTAATACTTACGTGCAATAAGAAATTTGATTTTACACACATATATTGTATCTAGGCTAACTGTAACACATTTAATATGTATGGGATTGCCTGTCCTCTAGGGGAGGGAGTAGAGGAGAGAGGGGAAAATTTGGAAAAGTGAATACAAGGGATAATGTTGTAAAAAAAAAAAAAAATTACCCATGCATATGTCAAAAAAATTATAATTATAAAATTAATTTTTTAAAAAAAGGAAGTTAGATGGTTAAAAAAAGAAAAAAGAAAGAAAGAAAGCACTTGAAGTGGATTGAGTCCATCTCTTTCCCTCAGAGGATTTACAATACTAATGGAGAGTAAGGTCTGGGTTTGCCCCTTCACATTATGGGTCTATTCTTTGTTGCTTCTTGAGTCCAGATCCTATTTGATTCCAGAACTCTTCCATTTGTCTCAAGAACTCCTCTCTTCTGGAAGCTTGGGGCAGGAAGTCAGCATTGTCATAGGAGCATAGATTTAGAGATAGAAGGAACCTTAGAGGTCAATTTGTTCAGTCCCTTCATCTTAAAGATGAGGACCTGAGGCTCAGGGAGGACTTATCCAAGAATCCACAGGTAATAAGTGGCAGGTCCAAGATTAGTACCCCTAATTCCAAGCCCAAAGAAAAAGTCCTATTGCTCTTCCCATATAATCATTCCAGGAACTTCTCTCTTCCATTAGAGGGCTTCTAAGAATTGCTTTATTACTCTGCTCTCTTTGGTTGTCATCTTTGGAACCAAAAGCTGCAAAGACAAGCAGGCCCCCCCTCTCACCCCCAATCCTAAATCTTTTCTATTTCTTGTAGTTGTGGCGAAGGGGCTTTCAGACTGTGCATGCTATTTGATTTAGCTATCTCTCTGCTAGGTCTCTATCCCAAAGAGATCATAAAAAAGGAAAGGAGATCCACATGTGTGAAAAATGTTTATATGAGCTTTTTTCATAATGGTAAGGAGTTGGAAACTGAGTGGCTGCCCATCAGTTGGAGAATGACTGAATAACTTATGGTATATGAATGTAACCGAATATTATTGTTCTATAAGAAATGACCAGCAGGATGATTTCAGAGAGACCTGGACTTACATGAACTGATGATGAGTGAAGTGAATAGAACCCAGAGAACTTTGTTCACGGTGGCAAAAAATGATGTGATGATCAACTGTGATGAACTTGACTTTTTCTTTTTTTATATATATTTATATCTTTTTTTATATATTTTTATTAACATTATCCCTTGTATTCATTTTTCCAAATTATCCCCTCCCTCCCTCTACTCCCTCCCCCCGATGACAGGCAATCCCATACATTTTACATGTGTTACAATATAACCTAGATACAATATATGTGTGTAAATACCATTTTCTTGTTGCACATTAAGTATTAGCTTCCGAAGGTATAAGTAACCTGGGTAGATAGACAGTAGTGCTAACAATTTACATTCACTTCTCAGTGTTCCTTCTCTGGGTATAGTTATTTCTGTCCATCATTGATCAATTGGAATTGGATTAGTTCTTCTCTGTGTTGAAGATATCCACTTCCATCAGAATACATCCTCATACAGTATCATTGTTGAAGTGTATAATGATCTTCTGGTTCTGCTCATTTCACTCAGCATCAGTTGATTTAAGTCTCTCCAAGCCTCTCTGTATTCGTCCTGCTGGTCATTTCTTACAGAGCAATAATATTCCATAACCTTCATATACCACAATTTACCCAACCATTCTCCAATTGATGGACATCCATTCAACTTCCAGTTTCTAGCTACAACAAAAAGAGCTGCCACAAACATTTTTTTTAAATTTTTTTATTATATATATATATTTTTTTATAATATTATCCCTTGTATTCATTTTTCCAAATTACCCCCGCTCCCTCTATTCCCTCCCCCCGATGACAGGCAATCCCATACATTTTACATGTGTTACAATATAGTCTAGGTACAATACATGTGTGTGAATATCATTTTCTTGTTGCACAATAAACATTAGAATCTGAAGGTACATGCATCCTGCTGCCACAAACATTTTGGCACATACAGGTCCCTTTCCACTCTTTAGTATTTCTTTGGGATATAATCCCAATAATAGCAATGCTGGGTCAAAGGGTATGCACAGTTTGACAACTTTTGGGGCATAGTTCCAGATTGCTCTCCAGAGTGGCTGGATTCTTTCACAACTCCACCAACAATGTATCAGTGTCCCAGTTTTCCCACATCCCCTCCAACATTCATCATTATTTGTTCCTGTCATTTTAGCCAATCTGACAGGTGTGTAGTGGTATCTCAGAGTTGTCTTAATTTGCATTTCTCTGATCAGTAGTGATTTGGAACACTCTTTCATGTGAGTGGAAATAGTTTCAATTTCATCATCTGAGAATTGTCTTGAACTTGACTTTTTCAACAGTGAGGTGATTCAAGCCAATTCCAATAGGCTTGTGATAGAGAGAGTCATCTCCATCCAGAAAGAGACAGTGAGAACTGAATATGGATCACAATGTGGTATTTTCATCTTTGTTGTTTTTGTCTGCTTACTTTTTTCTTTCTTTCTCATTGTTTTCCTTTTCAATCTGATTTTCTTGTGCAGCATAATAATTGTGGGGGAAAAAATATATATATATACATATGTATATATATATTTCTCCCCCTGAGGCAATTGGGGTTAAGTGACATGCCCAGAGTCACACAACCAGGAAGTGTTAAGTGTCTAAGGGCAGATTTGAACTCGGGTCCTCCTGACTTCAGGGCTGGTGCTCTATCCACTGCGCCACCTAACTGCCCCTCAGATATAAATTAATTATGATTCCATCAGTAATTGTCAGTGGGCCAATAAAATCCAAGGCAAGGATATTTCATACCTTATCAAGGAGAGATTCTCAAAGTCTTTAATGTGATGCCCAAGAGGAAGCTTACACCTTGTACAAGGAGACATCCTCAACAAGGACTTCTTTTTTCAGTTTTGTCACCCTTGGCTAACCATCTCTTGTTTACATTAATTGTCCCAGATCTGGGATGTCAAGGCTAATAAGGGGCAGCTGAGAAAGAAACTAATTCATTTAACATCCCTGAACAATACAAGGTGACCTTAAGACCAGAAGGCCTGAAATGCCATCTTACTGGAAATATGGTCCTCTGAATGTAAGGCCATTCTGCCACCTGGTGGACTTGCAGGGTAGAAAGCCCAGTAATCACATTTTAGCAGAGGGAATGATCAGAAGATTATAAAAGGATTTTCAGAGCTGAAAATCTCAGAGGGCATCTCACCCAACCCCTTCATTTTACACAAGACAACAAAGATGTCCTGAGAGGTGAAGACATTTGTCTACCATCACAAAGATCTTCTACATTCAAATCCAGAGCTCCGCCCACTGAACATCACAGTTTCCCCTTACCAGGGGAGATCCCCTTCCAATCTGCGGTGCTCTGCTGCAAGAGTGAGGGAGCTAGTTGATGGAGCTTATCTCTTTGTGCCAATAGAGGGAAAAGTGCCCCCAAAGAGGACCTAATCTTGAACCTGATTCAATTTTCTAGATTGCTGATGTCTTATCACCTGGACAAATGCAAATTCTGTTTCAGTAATGCCCTTAAACAAGTCAGTTCTCTGGGCCTCGTTTTTTTACTCTGTAAAATGAATGTAAAGGTCCTTTTAAGGGGAAAACCAATGATCTTATTCTAAAAGAAATATATTTTGTCAGAGCTCATATTCTTACATGGAAACTCAGAAAAAAATATGGTTACCCCAGTAATAGCACACCGGTGGGTAAGCTTTAGCTCAGCTCTTGAGACTTAACTCATAAATATCATAAGTATCATGTCTCCTTCTCCTTCTGCTCCCCCTCTACCCCCAGTACAGCCCCATGCTGTGGTATTACAATAGTGCCATGAAATAAAGGCAAGCATTTATTAAACATCTACTGTATACAAACAGTATAGAAACAAATACAAATCAGTACTACATTAGCAATGGTGGAAGATGGAAATGAATGAGGGGCAGCTGGGGGCACAGTGAATATGGCCTGGAGTCAGAAGACCTGAGTTCAGATTCTGCCTCAGACACTTACCAGATGTGTTGACTTGGACAAGTCACTTGATCTCTGCCTCATCTGTAAAATGAGGATAT
>NC_133619.1:224804866-224807366 GCF_048593235.1 Sminthopsis crassicaudata
CTCATGACTCCTAGCACTCTTTCAGCGTGTCTCTTTAGACTGGCAAAAGCTACCTCTCCCCTCCATCCGAGGTCCCCTCCTCCCTCCAGTCCAAGGTCCTCTTCTCCCCCCCATCCGAGGTCCTCTTCTCCCCCCATCCAAGGTCCTCTTCTCCCCATCCAAGGCTCTCCCCCATCCAAGGTCCTCTTCTCCCCCCATCCAAGGTCCTCTTCTCCCCCCATCCAAGGTCCTCTTCTCCCCCCCATCCAAGGTCCTCTTCTCGCCCCCATCCAAGGTCCTCTTCTCTCCCCCCATCCAAGGTCCTCTTCTCCCCCCATCCAAGGTCCTCTTCTCCCCCCCATCCAAGGTCCTCTTCTCCGCCCCCATCCAAGGTCCTCTTCTCCCCCCATCCAAGGTCCTCTTCTCCCCCCATCCAAGGTCCTCTTCTCCCCCCCATCCAAGGTCCTCTTCTCCCCCCATCCAAGGTCCTCTTCTCCCCCCATCCAAGGTCCTCTTCTCCCCCCCATCCAAGGTCCTCTTCTCCCCCCCATCCAAGGTCCTCTTCTCCCCCCATCCAAGGTCCTCTTCTCCCCCCCATCCAAGGTCCTCTTCTCCCCCCATCCAAGGTCCTCCTTCCCCCCCATCCAAGGTCCTCTTCTCCCCCCATCCAAGGTCCTCTTCTCCCCCCCATCCAAGGTCCTCTTCTCCCCCCATCCAAGGTCCTCTTCTCCCCCCATCCAAGGTCCTCTTCTCCCCCCCATCCAAGGTCCTCTTCTCCCCCCATCCAAGGTCCTCTTCTCCCCCATCCAAGGTCCTCTTCTCCCCCCATCCAAGGTCCTCTTCTCCCCCCATCCAAGGTCCTCTTCTCGCCCCCATCCAAGGTCCTCTTCTCCCCCCATCCAAGGTCCTCTTCTCCCCCCATCCAAGGTCCTCTTCTCCCCCCATCCAAGGTCCTCTTCTCCCCTCCATCCAAGGTCCTCTTCTCCCCCCATCCAAGGTCCTCTTCTCCCCCTATCCAAGGTCCTCTTCTCGCCTCCATCCAAGGTCCTCTTCTCCCCCCATCCAAGGTCCCTCCTTCCTCCATCCAAGGTGCTCTTCTCTCCCCCCATCCAAGGTCCTCTTCTCCCCCCCATCCAAGGTCCTCTTCTCCCCTCCATCCAAGGTCCTCTTCTCCCCTCCATCCAAGGTCCTCTTCTCCCCCCATCCAAGGTCCTCTTCTCCCCCTATCCAAGGTCCTCTTCTCGCCTCCATCCAAGGTCCTCTTCTCCCCCCATCCAAGGTCCCTCCTTCCCTCCATCCGAGGTCCTCTTCTCCCCCCATCCAAGGTCCTCTTCTCCCCCCATCCAAGGTCCTCTTCTCCCCCTATCCAAGGTGCTCTTCTCTCCCCCATCCAAGGTCCTCTTCTCCCCCCATCCAAGGTCCTCTTCTCCCCTCCATCCAAGGTCCTCTTCTCCCCTCCATCCAAGGTCCTCTTCTCCCCCCATCCAAGGTCCTCTTCTCCCTCTATCCAAGGTCCTCTTCTCGCCTCCATCCAAGGTCCTCTTCTCCCCCCATCCAAGGTCCTCTTCTCCCCCCCATCCAAGGTCCTCTTCTCCCCCCCCCATCCAAGGTCCTCTTCTCCCCCCCATCCAGGGTCCTCTTCTCCCCCCCATCTAAGGTCCTCTTCTCCCCCCCATCCACGGTCTTCTTCTCCCCTCCATCCAAGGTCCTCTTCTCCCCCCCATCTAAGGTCCTCTTCTCCCCCCATCTAAGGTCCTCTTCTCCCCCCCATCCAAGGTCTTCTTCTCCCCTCCATCCAAGGTCCTCTTCTCCCCACCATCTAAGGTCCTCTTCTCCCCCCATCCAAGGTCTTCTCCCCTCCATCAAGGTCCCTCCTTCCTCCATCCAAGGTCCTCTTCTCCCCCCATCCAAGGTCCCCTCCAGACTACAAAGATCCCTTCCAGCTCTTAAGGGCTATGAATATTTGGAGTAGAGATTGTGCTTCTAAGTTGGAATAGTAACAAAAAACTTGTAATGTTAATTGTCTAAAAATATGTTTTTAATAGAGGGAACTGTGCTTCCCAAAAGATCATGTCGTAACGTCATCAATTAAGAAGAGACCATGCAAAAAATCAAAACTACCCCCCTCCCCTTATTACCGGGAAGGAAATTGAGGCTCAAACAGAAACTAACCCCGCTAGAGCTATGTTACTGGTTAGGGATCACCCATTTCACTATTCCCTATGAATACCAAATGAATCCAACAGATTTCATTTCATAAACACTGGAATGAAAATCGTTGAATCACTTGACATTCAGACTGAGGATATCCAATATGGCCAACATGGGCTTGGGATACAATAATAGCTCACATTTCACTTTGCCAGGAGATGCCAGGGAGTAGCCTCATAGTGTAACAGGAGGAACTCAAGCCTATAGCTTTGACTATGGGAAGGTGGGACCAAGGATTGAGGACTGAATTTAGAAACCAGAAGATCCAACTTCAAACCCTGCCTCAGACACTTGCTACCTGAAGGGACCC